>NC_045987.1:1075558-1375558 GCF_010909765.2 Amblyraja radiata | reverse complement strand
ACTCAACTTGACTCAGTCCCAGTGGTACAGTGGCACAACTAGTAGTCGCAGTGACACAGGTTCAATCCTGACCTCCGGTGCTGTCCGTGTGGAGTTTGCACGTTCTCCCACATGCGGGTTGGTGGGTTAATTGGCCTCTGTAAATGGTCCCAGGTAGGTTTTCCACGTGGGTTTTCTCCTGGTGCTCCGGTTTCCTCCCACACTCCAAAGACCAGCAGGTTTGTACAGACGAGACTGGCTTCTGTAAATTGTCCCCAGTATGTAGGGTGTAAAAGTAGTAAAATGTCACGAGTGTGCAGAAGAGAACCAGTGTATGGGAGATTGTTGGCCAGTGTGGACTCAATGGGCCGAAGGGCCTGGCTCTGCGCTGTATGTATAAAAAATAAAATGAAACAAAAACTATTCATGTAAATGACTTGGATGAAGATGCTGATGCCACGTCTGCTGACGGCAAAAGATAGGTGGGAACGTTGTGAGCAGGGGCAAGGTAAAAGCACATTGACAGCTTGGTGTAGACCTGGCAAGTGGAATATTATGTGAGAAAACGTGACATGGTCCATTATCGGCAGTGAAAATAAACCAAGATTGGTTACAGAAGTGGGAGGAATTGTTATTGTATTTGGTGTTGGTCTTCTTATTTAAGGACAGGTGTTAATGTGTTAGACGCAGTTCAGGGAAAATCCACTTCAACTAATACCTGGAATGGGTGGGTTGTCTCCAGTACAGAGTTGAGCAGCGCTGGCTTCTATCTACTGGAGTTTAGACGAGCGAGAGGGAATTGAAACACGTACGATCCTGAGGGTTCCTGAGCAGGTGGATGTGTGGGGGAATCTAGAGACAAGAGTTTGGAGCGGGCACGGTGGCGCAGCGGTAGGAGCTGCTGCCTTGCAGTGCCACAGACCAGGGTTCCATCCTGACTATGGGTCTGTCTGTGCAGTTTGTACATTCTCCACGCAGGCTTTTCTCTGCATGCTCTGGATTCCTCCCACACTCCAAAGACGTGCAGGTTTGTAGCGTAATTGGCTTTGGTAAAATTGTAAATGGCCTCTAGTGTGCGTAGGATAATGCTGACGTACGGGATCATCGCTGGTCGGTGCGGACTCAGTGCTATATCGCTAAAGGTAGAACTAGTGTTGATGGGACATGTTGGTCGGAATGGGCAAGTTGGGCCGAAGGGCCTGTTTCCACACTGTATCACTCTATGACTCCATGTACGTCACTCTGAGGGTTATGCCACTTTCTTGAGGCCACATTCCTTTGAAGTTCTGGTCTCCCAAAAATGGGCATTGGATGGACTGGAGGGAGGGATGCATCGACTGAGCAGCTGTGATCAGTAATGATTCACGTACAGGGCGTGTGGTGCACAAGTGCCATCTGGTTAGTGTAGGTTAGATCACAACCAGGAATAGAAATGTGAAAGTGCCACCACACAAGTGTCCAAACAAGGCCCCACTATCGCCTTGCACACTCGTCCTCTCAGTCAGAGAGTTCTGTGGTGAACGAGGCCATGATATGGGACACCACTGTAGTTCCGAGACATGACTGAACAAACTATATCTGTCTGCTTTAGTCTATCAACTGTTCCTTATAGGTTGGTCGATGTACCAGTCTCAACGGCATCATGTTTGGCATGGACATTGTGGGCCACAGTCAACAGAGAGACATGTTTGTATCCATTGCAACTCAGGGGCAATAACTCACTACTTGGACAGACACAAAACGCTGGAGTAACTCAGCGGGTCAGGCAGCATCTGTGGAGAACATGGATAGGTGACGTTTCACAGAGTGCTGGAGTAACTCAGCGGGTCAGGCAGCATCTATGGAGAGAAGGAAATAGGCAACCGTTTCGGGACGAAACCCGTAAGGGTTTCGGCCCGAAACGTTGCCTATTTCCAGAAGGATTTCGGCCCGAAACGTTGCCTATTTCCTTAGCTCCGTGGGTCAGGCAGCATCTGTGGAGAACATGGATAGGTGACGTTTCACAGAGTGCTGGAGTAACTCAGCAGGTCAGGCAGCATCTGTGGAGAACATGGATAGGTGACGTTTCACAGAGTGCTGGAGTAACTCAGCGGGACATGCAGCATCACTGGAGAGAAGGAATGGGTGTCGTTTCGGGTGAGACCCTTCTTCAGACTCAACCCGAAAAGTCACCCATTCCTTCTCTCCTTAGATACTACCTGTCCCGCTGAGTTACTCCAGCATTAGGTGTAAACCAGCATCTGCAGTTCCTTCCTGCACAAGTCACTGCTTGGAGTTGATCAAATACATCTTCAAATTGGGAAATAAATTCCTGGAAACAATTTGCAATGTACTGTGACTAGTGGTGTGTCTCAGGGTTTGGTGCTGGGCCAGTTACTGTTTGTCATCTATATCAATGATTTGGATGTGAACATACAAGGTAAGATGAGCAAGTTTGCAGATTACACTAAAGTTGGTGGTTTTGCAGATAGTGAAGATGGGTGTGAAAGATTGCAGCAGGACCTGGATCGATTGGCCAGGTGGGATGTGGAATGGTTGATGGAATTTAATACAAAGAAATGTGAGGTGTAGCATTTTGGGAAGTCTAACAAGGGCAGGACCTACACAGTGAATGGTAGGGTTCTGGGGAGTGTTGTAGAGCAGAGGGGTCTAGGAGTGCAGGTGCATGGTTCCTTGAAGGTGGAGTCGCAGGTAGATAAGGTGGTCAAAAAGGCTTTTGGCACTTTGGCCTTCATCAGTCAAGAGTATTGAGTATAGAAGTTGGGAGGTCATGTTGCAGTTGTATAAAATGTTGATGAGGCAGCATTTAGAGTATTTGTTCAGTTCTGGGCACCATGTTAAAAGAAAGATGTTGTCAAGCTGGAAAGGGTACAGAGAAGATTTCTGAGGATGTTGCCAGGACTAGAGAGTGTGAGCTATAGGGAGAGGTTGAGTAGGCTGGGTCTATATTCCATGGAGTGCAGGAGGATGAGGGATGATCTAATAGACGTGTGTAAAATCATGAGAGGAATGAATCAGGTAGATGCACTTCGATAGACACACAATGCTGGAGTAACTGTTCAAAATCTAATAGCTTCAGCATTGAATATCACATTTTGTGCAGTACCTTTGCACGCCTCTGGTTCCCCTCTCCCCTGACTCTAAGACTCAAGAAGGGTCTTTAGTCAGAGGGTGGTGAATCTGTGGAATTCATTGCCACAGAAGGCTGTGGAGGCCAAGTCAATGGGTATTTTTAAGGCAGAGATTAAAAGATTCTTGATTAGTGCGGGTGTCAGGGAGAGATAGACCAGCCATGATTGAATGGCGGAGTAGACTTGATGGGCCGAATGGCCTAATTCTGCTCCTACATCACTTATGAAGGTACAAGAATAAATGGCTCTCTGAAACACTCAATGCTTCAATGAAACCAGTGAAGAGTCGGGGAGACAGACACAAAAAGCTGGAGTAACTCAGCGGGACAGGCAGCATCTCTGGAGAGATGGAATGGGTGATGCTTCGGGTGGAGACCCTTCTTCAGACGGGGAGAGTGAGGGAGGCTGGTGGAGGTGAGGTAAGCTCACTGGCCTGTGGAGCCCTGATGAGGAGACGGCTTCCCTTCAGTAACAGTGCATCATCATCACCACTGCTGCTGCTCCCCTCTCCTGAGTTTCACTCTGGAACTCCACCAAGGTTCAGAGGCTGTGCAACACCATAAAACAGCATGTATCTGCACGTGAGGCTAGGTGTGCCTCGCTGACAGCTATACAGCTGCACACTGTGTTTCCATGGAAACGGGTGGAGCAGCTTATAGAGTTTAGAGTTTAGAGGCACTGTGTGCCCTTCGGCCCACCGAGTCCGTGCCGACCAGCGATGGCACTAGTTCCATCCTACACACCAGGGGCAATTTACAACAGAAGCCAATTAACCTGCAAACCTGCATGACGTTGAAGTATGGGTGGGAACCCACACAGTCACAGAGAGCACGTGCAAACTCCTTACGGACAGCACACGTAGTCAGGATCGTACCCGGGTCCCTGGCGCCGCGAGGCAGCAACTCTACCGCTGCGCCAGTGACAAATTACGAGGGAGTAGACACAAAAGGATTGACCTGGCCAAGAACACCACCAGCAGCGTTAGAGAATAAAATAACATTTTCAAAGAAAACCGATACGGTTGAACATAACAGAGAGAAAATAGTTTCATGTTAGTCCAAAGGAAAGAATTCCCTCTACGCCAGCATACTCCATTGCTTGGACATGGGTCGAGGGTGTATTGTTGGTGTCGAGTTTAATTTGGTTATTCAACGGATGACAATTGGAGCCATGGAGTGCGAGACAAAAGCTTGGCTAGAAGGGGTGTCTGTGGGGCAGCTTCTGTGCCCACTGTCTCTCTCCCCACCCCCTCCCATTGTGAAGCAAGCTTCATAGAACCCAAAGAGTACAGCACAGGAACAGGCCCTTCAGCCCAACAATGCCTGTGCCGAACTTGAAGCCAAGTTAAACTGACCTCGCTTAGTCACTTTAGTTTTTTAGTTTAGTTTAGTTTAGAGATACAGCACGGAAACAGGCCCTTCGGCCCACCGAGCCTGCACCGACCAGCGATCCCCGCACACGAACACTATCCTACACGCACAAGGGACAATTTACAATTTTACTGAAGCCAATTAAACTACAAACCTGTACGTCTTTGGAGTGTGGGAGGTAACCAGACCACCCGGAGAAAACCCACGCAGTCACAGGGAGAACGTGCACAGACAGCACCCGTAGTCAGGATCGAACCCGGGTCTCTGGCGCTGTGCTTCTGTAAATTGAAGCTATTTTACCTTTGTAATTTGTCCACAATGTGCAGGTTAGTGCTTGTGTACAGCTGAACGCTTGTCAGCAAGGATACGGTCGGCCAAAGGAGCATCTCAGTGGTTGAGGATGTCAGTATCTGTGGAGGGACAGAGGGATGAGGTTTTGGGTTGGGACCCTGCAGACTGATTGTAGTGGAGGGAGAGAGCTGCTGAAAGTAGATGGAGCAGGACAGAGTGATAGGTGGATACCGGTGAAGAGGGAGGGGGGGTGATTGGCAGATGGGTGGAGCAGGATAAAGATGAAAAGGTGACCACCACACACAGTGCCTAAACCATGCTGCCCTGCATTGGCCTCAGCAATCTCTTTCAATTGACCAAGGCCCTGTATCTCATAAAGATAGACACAAATAGCTGGAGTAACTCAGCCTCTCTGGAGAAAAAAAGATGGGTGATGTCCCGTACTATCCCAACGTTTCAGAAACAGTTAGACAGGTACACGGATAGGACAGGTTTAGAGGGATATGGGGCCAGCGCGGGCAGGTGGGACTAGTGTAGATGGGACATGTTGGCCGGTGTGGGCAAGTTGGGCCGAAGGGCCTGTTTCCACACTGTATCACTCTATGACTAGTGTAGCTGGGACATGTTGGCCGGTGTGGGCAAGTTGGGCCGAAGGGCCTGTTTCCACACTGTATCACTCTATGACTAGTGTAGCTGGGACATGTTGGCCGGTGTGGGCAAGTTGGGCCGAAGGGCCTGTTTCCACACTGTATCACTCTGTGACTCTACAGTGTAAACGGTGGTTCAGCATTGTGTGACTGCTGACAGAAAGGGGCTGGACACATCTGCCCAGCTGTGGAGCACAAAGCAACTCCAGACCTGGCCGAGCAACAGGAAGACAAGAGGCGGTGAGCGCTGGGCCACGGGCTGTGACCTCAGCTCTGTGTCATTCCTGGATCCCTGTAAACACTTCCCCAGGAAGGAGGCAGCATTCCTTCGTGGCACTGTTGACTTTCCCGGGCGGTTACGTTTGTACCAAGCCGCTCACTGTTCATGAGCACAGAGTTTCAGCAGCAGTGACCAGTCCAGTCCAGTCCAATCCCCGTGACTTTCAGTCTGAAGAAGGGTCTCGGCCCAAAACGTCACCCATTCCTTCTCTCCAGAGATGCTGCCTGTCCCGCTGAGTTACTCCAGCACTTTGTGTTTATCTTCAGTGTAAACCAGCATCTGCAGTTCCTCCCTACACAAAGTACGTAAGCAGTTGAGTCAGCTGCTCAAATGACTGCAACACATTCTGTAACACTGCCTGTCCCGCTGAGTTACTCCAGCATTTTGTCCACACAATGCGTGTACTGAATGTTATCTCAATCAGAAGGTCAACCATTCAGTTCCGAGATGTGGTAATACCACCCTCAGTACCGACACACCACTGGATTGCCAGAGGTGCAGACTTTCCATTGAGAGGTGGGATTCAAGTTTGTGTTCAGGATCAAGCCCGGGTCCCTGGCGCTGTGAGGCAGCAACTCTACCGCTGCGCCACCGTGCCACCCTTTAACGCAATGATGGTTGATGGAAGAAGCTAGTCTTGAACCAGGAGGCTCCTGCCACCTTCTTCCCAACAGTAGCAGTGAGATGAGAGCGTGGCCAAGGTGGGGAGGGGTGTGCTGGGCCATTGTTGATATCAGCATGAGACTCGCCTGTAGATGGTGTGGAAGTCAGTATCCGTGATGGACTGGGCAATGTCCACCACTGTCTGCAGCCTCCTCTGTTCCTGGGAGTTCAAGTTACTGAACCAGACAGTAAGCTCTCAACGTAGACCTGTAGAGAAGATGTAGTGGATTTAGGGACATTTCTGTACATCTGTATCTCCAGCTTGTTAATCATTCCAATGTGAGTCACTGACCACAGCAGTGGTACCATCAATGACCAAGCCCCTAACCTCTGGAACTCCTTCCAAAAACAATCTTCCTCATTCGCCCTTGAAAAATATTTACTAGAATCAGCTTTGCCAATCACGCACTGGTCACCTGCTGTAATATGTATGTGAAGATAGACACAAAATGCTGGAGTAACAGCGGGACAGGCAGCGTCTCTGGAGAGAAGGAATGGGTGACGTTTCCGGTCAAGAACCTTCTTCTGAAGAAATGGCCTTGGCCTGAAATGTCACATTCAGTTTAGTCTATTGTCACGTGTACCGAGGTACAGTGAAAAGCTTTTGTTGCGTGCTAACCAGCTAGAGGAAAGACAATGCATGATTACAATCGAGCCATTCACAGTGTACAGATACATGATAAGGGAATAACGTTTAGTGCAAGGTAAAGCCAGCAAAGTCCGATCAAGGCTAGTCCGAAGGTCACCAATGAGGTAGATAGTAGTTCAACACTGCTCTCTGGTTGTGGTAGGATGGTTCAGTTGCCTGATAACAGCTGGGAAGAAACTGTCCCTGAATCTGGAGGTGTGCGTTTTCACACTTCTGTACCTTTTGCCCGATGGGAGATGGGAGAAGAGGGAGTGGCCAGGGTGTGACTCGTCCTTGATTATGCTGCTGGCCTTGCTGAGAAATCTTTCACTATATTAGAGGCAATCTATTATTGCTTTGGGCCCACAAACTAACCTGTGCAACATTAACCAGCTTGTTCCCCAGTTTATCTCATGCCAGATTAGTGACTGTAAACAATCATTTTATCTGTGTCAGCTTGCTCTCACCAAAGGGTTTTGGGAACAGTTGTGTTGAGTGGGGTTGTGGTTTCAGACTGCCAGGCATGCTGACATCCATCTGTCTGAAGAAGTGTCTCGACCCGAAACATCACCCATTCTCTCCAGAGATGCTGCCTGTCCCGCTGAGTTACTCCAGCATTTTGGGTCTATCTTCGAGCTAAACCAGCATCTGCAGTTCCTCCCTACTCCTTTGTTTAGATTAGTTTAGAGATACAGCGCGGAAATAGGCCCTTCGGCCCACCATGTCCGCACCAACACTAAGACCACCCTACACACACTAGGGACAATTTACAATTTTACCAATTAACCTACAAACCTGTACGTCTTTGGAGTTTGGGAGGAAACCAAAGATCTCGGAGAAAACCCACGCAGGTCACGGGGAGAACGTACAAACTCCGTACAGACAGCACCCGTGGTCAGGGTGGAACCCGGGTCTCTGGCGCTGTGATGCAGCAACTCTACCGCTGCGCCACCGAGCAGAACAGAATTTAAGAACCAGTTTCAAAGACTCTTGACCCACATTCATGTTTGCAATAGATTTTCTTACAGGTTTTTTTTGTATTTTCTGGGAAATGGTGTATTTTGTATTGGTAACTAAAAACACTGTGTGTGCAACTTTACAGTGGACATTTTTTAAACGGTTCGGAGTTGGCAGCGGTAGATGTGAAGCCACTGTAATCACATCCCTCTGAGTAATGTGTCCTCAATCACGACTGATACTTTGAATCATCCGATGTGATATCATTCTCAAGCCCAGTGATTGTGTGGGGCCCAGGCTGTGAGTGAGTGTGTTTACAGAGACAAGGTTGCTGTCGGTGTGGGTGGTGGTGGAGGGAGATGTGTCAGCGACTGCTTGCTTTGGGCAGAGGAGAGGAGGATGCCTTGCAGAATGGAAAAGGAAACTCTAGCCCTAGTTAACATTGATACCGTCAACATTGAAGAGGGATATTTTCCAGCAAGGTTGTGCCGCTGCTAAACTCAAAAGTCTTTGTGCAGTTTGGCACACTGGCAACATGTTTCTATCAATAATGTGCTGGAGTAACTCAGCGGGTCAAGCAGCATCTCTGGAGAAAAAGGTGACGTTTCGGGTCATCCCTTCTTCCCCCTACTAAGGTTCCCAAACCGAAACGTCACCCGTTCTGTTTCTCCACAATGGAATGTTTCATTAGATAACTACCAGGTTATATTGAATACTTGATGTAACTTTGTCAGCACTCGATACGTGGCAACTCTTTGTTCACTTGTGTACTGCAGGCAAAACAAAGAATGTCACAATTCCAATACATACAACAATAACATATCAACCGCACAGACTCACGTTTATTTCTAGAGACAGGCAAGAAAGTCTTTAAAAAAATAATTCCTCTGAGCTCCAGCAGAGTTTATAAGGGGCAGGTGTGTCGGAGTGGTCTAATTGATCCAATGTACCTTAATTGCACTTGTCTGTGGCTGGTTAGCCTGTGGCCGGGAGATGAGTGGACCTTACAGGGGATGTGTGGTTGCAGTGCTCACTGTTAAACTGGACTACCTTTGGTTCTCAGTGAAACAAATGGACATTGGAGTGAATGAATCACGATGGCTCCTCCTGCCATGAGGAGTGACAAACAAGGAATATCCTCCACCACTGTCAGAGTGAGGCTAAACGCACCCCTCCCATTCCCACACTGACCGTTCTGTCCTGGGCCTCCTCCACTGTCAGAGTGAGGCCCTGCGCAAATTAGAGGGGGCATTCCCCCTCTCTCCATCCTAGTCATCATATTAGTCTCGACCCGAAACTTCACCCATTTCATGTCTCCAGAGATGCTGCCTGTCCCGCTGATTCGTCTAGCTTTTTGTGTCTAGATTAGTTCCACTGTCGTCCTGTTGAGATTCACTGTTTGTATAACTCGTTATCACCTCGCCCACAACCAACAATGGACCATTGTGGGCTCCAGGTTTCCTTGATCACTTGATCATCATCTTTCATTCATTTGTTCTATGTACCCTTTCATATCTCTCGTTCCCCTTTCCCCTGACTCTCAGTCTGAAGAAGGGTCTCGACCCAAAACATCACCCATTCCTTCTCCTCCAGAGATGTTGCCTGTCCCGCTGAGTTACTCCAGCATTTTGTGTCCATCTTCAGTGTAAACCAGCATCTGCAGCTCCTTGCTACACAAGAAATATTAAGGCCTAGTTTAGAAGCACATTAACCAACAATTTCAAATTGGATGCAACTGGACTCTTAAACTGTCCCGAAGACTTTGGTGTGATTGTAATGATTTTATTAAAACATTTCTCGACCCTGTGATGGTAGGAAAATCCAGCTCCATATGTCTCGGCTGCGTGCCCAGTCTGAGCATGGGGCTGAGAGATGTAATGCAAGTTTCCTCCCACTTGTAAACCTGCATCTATCCATCACAAGGCTTGCCAACATTCCAGGGTTACCCTGTGCCTCCAGGAATTAACGAAGAATATCCACGTCACTGCTGTAGCAGCTTAGGAAGCAAAAATCACGAGCAATAAAATATCATGTTTTCTTACAACATTTTTATGTAGGGCGGCACGGTGGCGCAGCGGTAGAGTTGCTGCCTCACAGCACTAGAGACGTGGGTTCAATCCCGACTACAGGCGCTGTCTGTACAGAGTTTGTACATTCTCCCCGTGACCTGTGTGGGTTTTCACCAGGTGCTCGGGTTTCCTCGCACATTCTAAAGTCGTGCGGGTTTGCAGGTTAATTGTTCCTCTGTAAAATTGCCGCAAGTGGGTAGTGAGTGGATGAGAAGACAAGACACAAAATGCTGGAGTAGCTCAGCGGGACAGGCAGCATCTCTGGAGAGAACGAATGGGTGACATTTCAGGTCGAGACCCTTCTTCAGTGGATGAGATTGTGGGACAACATAGAACTAGTGTGTGTGGGGCGATCACTGGTTGGCATGGACTCAGTGGGCCAAAGGGCCTGTTTCCATGCTGTACCTCTAAAGTCTAACGTTGAAAGTTGCTGCCTGGCCTGCTGAGTTACTCTATCTGGAGCTGTCTATCTAGAGTTGTGGAGATACAAATCTCAATGTATCTCTGAACCCTTATCATCCAGTAACCACGGTTCAGGAGATAGATAGTGTTTATAGTTTATAGTTTCTATAATCCAATGTGATTCATGTACCTTTATATATCTACCCTGTCCCACACAAACCCAGATCACCGAGAGTCAAGAGTGTTTTATCGTCAGATGTCCTGAAACGGAACAACAAAGTCCATACTTGCAGCAGCACGGCAGGTTTGCAAAGACAGCCCTCAATAGATGGGCTGAAGGGCCTGTTTGCACACAGTTTGACTCTCTGGAGAAAGCAGTGGGGATGAAGAGTGCTCCTGTGGGCATTGAGACATGGGTGATGGGAAGGGTTCAGACAAACCTGCGGCTAGCTTGCGGTGAAGCTGAATAAACACAGACATTTCCCTGGGGTCAGAAGCCTAAATGAAGACTACTTGAGAAATGCCCTCTTGCCCTTTGACCCTGTGAGCAAGTCAGACAGTGCAGGAAAACAGCCCCGTGGTAAAACACTTATTTACACTCCGCTTTGACCCCAATTATTTTCTTCTTTGCTGCGACAGAATGAATTGAAGTGAACCTCGTTGGACTTCAAAGGTCAACATTTTCTTTTCTTTGCGGATTAGGTGTTTGATTAGTGTCCGTCAGTCTGAGGAAGGGTCTCGACCCGAAACGTCAGCCATTCCTTCGCTCCAGAGATGCTGCCTCACCCGCTGAGTTTCTCCAGCATTTTTGTCTACCTTCGATTTTTCCAGCATCTGCAGTTCCTTCTTAAACATCTGGTCTAGATGGTGTCTCTGAGGTATATGTCTGGCCAGCTCCGTCCCACTAATGGCGAGCGTGTGGCGTAAGAGTGCTCACCTTGACGTCCAAGGGCCGCACGGACTGGTCAAGCAACAAGGCTCATAAAGATCATATGTGACAGGAGCAGAATTAGACCATTCGGCCCATCAAGCCTACTCCACCGTCCAATCATAGCTGATCTATCTCTCCCCCCTAACCCAATTCTCATGCCTTCTCCCCATAGCCCCTGACACCCACTAATCAAGAATCTATCTCTGTATTTAAAGATATCCACTAGCTTGGCCTCCACAGCCGTCTGTGGCAACGAATCTTCACCTTCAGCTGCTCACAAGTACATGTGAACCGCTGGGCTGGGGCCCGTTTCCCATCACTCCAATCAGTCGCCTGTCAGTGGGAGAGAGCAGGGGTAGACAGGGGGTTACTCCAGCACCTGTGTCCTTTGTTCTGAAACATGTTCCCCATGAGTCCAGAACCAGGGGTCACACAGTTTAAGAATAAGGGGTAGGCCATTTAGGACTGAGATGAGGAAAAACGTTTTCACCCAGAGAGTTGTGAATCTGTGGAATTCTCTGCCACAGAAGGCAGTGGAGGCCGATTCACTGGGTGTTTTCAAGAGAGAGTTAGATTTAGCTCTTAGGGCTAATGGAATCAAGGGATATGGGGAAAAAGCAGGAATGAAGTGCTGATTTTAGATGATCAGCCAAGTCATATTGAACGGCGGTGCTGGCTCGAGGGGCCGAATGGCCTACTCCTGCACATTTTCTATGTTTCTATCCAAGAGTTTGGTTTAGCTTATTATTATCACGTGTACCGAGGTACAGTGAAAAGCTTTTTGTTGCGTGCTGTCCAGTTAAAGAAAAGACTAAACCTGATTACTATCGGGCTGCAGACAGACACAAAATGCTGGAGTAACTCAGCTGGACGAGCAGCATCTCTGGAGAGAAGGAATGGGTGACGTTTCGGGTCGGGACCCTTCTTCAGACTCCTTACTATCAAGCCGTCCACAGTGGACAGATACAAGATAAAGGGTAGAATATTTCATGCCTGTTAAAGTCCATTGAAGATAGTTTGAAGGTCTCCAATGAGGTAGATAGCAGTTCAGGACCGCTCTCTAGCTGGTGGTAGGATGGTTCAGTTGCCTGATAACAGCTGGGAAGAAACTGTCCCTGAA
Organism: Amblyraja radiata; assembly: GCF_010909765.2. Taxonomy (NCBI): domain Eukaryota; kingdom Metazoa; phylum Chordata; class Chondrichthyes; order Rajiformes; family Rajidae; genus Amblyraja; species Amblyraja radiata. The sequence goes on along the minus strand of NC_045987.1, from coordinate 1,363,090 downwards.
TCTGGAGGTGTGTGTTTTCACACTTCTGTGCCTCTTGCCTGATGAGAGAGGGGAGAAGAGGGAGTGGCCGGGGTGCGACTGGTCCGTGATTACGTTGCCTGGTCACCCTCCGCTGTGACCTGACACACGATGCTTCACTCTCCGTCACTCCGCATTGCTGTCCCTTCTCCAGCGGGCCGCAGGTCATCAGAAGGAAGTGTACAGAAGAGGGGTGGCACAGTGGGTAGAGCTGCTACCTCACAGCACCAGACACCTGGGTTCAATCCTGACCTCAGGTGCTGTCTGTACGGAGTTTGTACGTTCTCCCAGTGATCTTGTGGGTTTACTCTGGGAGCTCCGGTTTCTTCCCATATTCCAAAGACGTGCAGGTTTGTAGGTTAATTGGCTTGGTGTAAATGTAAATTGTCCCTAGTGTGTGTAGGATAGTGTTAGTGTGCAGGGATTGTTGGTCTGAGAGGGCTTTACAGGAAAGATTTGGAGGAAGAGTAACTTGGACATGTGGAAGATAAGAAACAAACAGTGAAAGGCCCGGATAGAGTGGATGTGGAGAGGATGTTCCCACTAGTGGGAGAGTCCAGGGCCAGAGGTCAGAGCCTCAGAATTAAAGGACGTTCCTTTAGGAAGGAGATGAGGAGGAATTTCTTTAGTCTGAGGGTGATGAATCTGTGGAATTCATTGCCACAGACGGTGGTGGAGGCCAAGTCAATGGATATTTTTAAGGCAGAGATAGATAAATTCTTGATTAGTACGGGTGTCGGGGGTTATGGGGAGAAGGCAGGAAAATGGGGTTGAACGGGAAAGGTAGATCAGCCATGATTGAATGGCGGAGTAGACTTGATGGGCCGAGTGGCCTAGTTCTGCTATCACATGAACTAATGAACAGAGATAGGGGTGGGACAGACAGGAAACAGGGTTGGAACGAGAACAGGTGGACAGGCTCAGAGACACAGGACGTTGCCAAGGCTGGTGGAACATACAAGCCGGCTGTTTTGGGCTGAGTTTTGGCTGGAGACCAGGTTGGGTTATTTGGTGTTAACTTTCTTTCCTGCTCATTCCCAGTCAGCAATCATGATGGCAGCTCAGCTTTCATGACCTAGTTTCAGTAACTAATACGCGGCAGAAGTCAGGCCTCACCCGCTCGGATTCCACGGGTAATTCGAGGCTGACAGGGAAGCATGAGTAAGCACCTGCAGCCGACCATGGATGGGTTTGAGTCTCACTGGAGCCTCACTGGAACCTGCTGGTTCACCAGCACTTGGGCAGTTTCTTCCCAGCTGTTATCAGGCAACTGAACCATCCTACCACAACCAGAGAGCAGTCCTGAACTACTATCTACCTCATTGGAGACCCTCGGACTATCCTTGATTGGACTTTGCTGGCTTTACCTTGCACTAAACGTTATTCCCTTATCATGTATCTATACACTGTGAATGGCTCGATTGTAATCATGTATTGTCTTTCCACTGACTGGTTAGCACGCAACAAAAGCTGAACACGAAACAGTCCCTGAATCAGCAGGTGTGATGTTATATGTGACTTCAGACCCACTAGGCAGCACGGTGGTGTTGCCTCACAGCGCCAGAGACCCGGGTTCCATCCTGACCACGGGTGCTGTCTGTACGGAGTTTGTACGCTCTCCCTGTGATCGCGTCGGTTTTCACCGAAATCTTCGCTTTACTCCCACATTCCAAAGACGTGCAGGTTTTTAGGTAAATTGGCTTGGTATAAATGTAAATTGTCCCTAGTGTGTGTAGGGTAGTGTTTGTGTGCGGGGATCGCTGGTCGGCATGGACCCGGTGGGCTGAATGCTGTTTCCACACTGTATTCCTCAACTTAAACAAACTAATGGGGTGAACGCTTCCTTCCAATTGAGGATGGCCAGTAACTGGCAGCAACATCCATGTCCCGGAACAAATATAACTTCTTCACCTGTTTATGATTTGATGAATTCTCGCAATATTTGAAGGTCGCAACAAGTTGTGACTGATGTCCCACTGCCTTTGCAAGTTGCAGTGAGGGCCGGAGGATGTACAGTGTGGGGAAAATTCCATGAGTGGAAGAATGATGATCAGTGTTTGTTTCTGGTTGCTGCAGATATGTTACTAACAACTCCCAGACATGGCAGGGTGGGATCAATCTGCACAAGGTTTGGGGCACACCTTTGTAAATGAGCTGTGATAGCACAAGTGGAACTAATCTACAGAGAGACTCACACACTAAACATGTAAGGAGCTGGAATGCTGCGCAGCGCTGAGGAGCTACATCGCTACAGGCTTATGGTGGGGAACCTGTGGATGCCTGTGTGTGAGAGAGAGAGAGAGAGAGAGGGAGGGAGAGGGAGGGAGGGAGAGAGAGAGGAGGGAGAAAGAGAGATAGAGGGAGGAGGGAGGAAGAGAGAGAAGGAGGGAGAAAGAGAGAGATAGAAAGATAGAAAGGGATGTGGAGAGAGAGAAGGAGAGAGAGAGAGAGGAAGGGACAGGGAGAGAGACGGAGAGAGAGAGGAGAGGGAGAGAAAAGGGGCGAGAAAGGAGAGGGAGAGAGAGAGTGGAGGGAGAAAGAGATAGACAAGGATGTGGGGAGAGAGAAGGAGGAGAGGGAGAGGGAGAGAGAGAGAGAGGGAGGGACAGGGAGAGAGAGGGGGAGACGGAGAGAGGGAGAGGGGGAGGGAGAGAGGGAGGGAGAGTGTCCCTTTCAAAGGACACATTTTATGCATTGGTTTAGATTAGAGATACAGCGCTGAAACCGGCCCTTCGGCCCAACGAGTCCGTGCCGAGCATCGATCCCCACACATCAACACTATCCTACACACACTAGACACAATTTAGGCGCAGCGGTAGAGTTGCTGCCTCACAGCGCCAGAGACCGGTTCAATCCCGACTACGGGTGCTGTCTGTACGGAGTTTGTACGTTCTCCCCGTGACCTGCCTGGGTTTTCCCCGAGATCTTCGCTTTCCTCCCACACTCCAAAGACGTACAGGTTTGTAGGTTAATTGGCTTGGTGTATGTGTAAATTGTCCCTAGTGTGTGTAGGATAGTATTAGTGTGCGGGGATCGCTGGTTAGTGCGGACTCGGTGGGCCGAGGGGCCTGTTTCCGCGCTGTTTCTTTAAACTAAACTAAAAGTAAATGAACGTGTGGATGGGTGGCATTTGTTGTTGCACAGGTCTCATTGCCAGCCAGCCTGTTGCCATGATAACGGCAGAAAGTGCCGGAGTGTTTGTAGCAATATTTATGTCTCAACTATGATCTCTAAAACAAATTGGCTTGCTATTTATTAATTGGTGTTTGTGGAACTTTGGCTTCTGCATTTCCCAACTAGAGTGACTACCCTTCAAATATAATTGGCTGGAACCTTCTTTGAGATGTCGTGATGTTGGGAAAGGCCCCACGTAAATACACAGCTTACACCCTTTGACAGATTCGTTTATTTTATGTGGCAAGTGGTAGGGATTTCTGAATTTAATAAAAAAGGAACTGCAGATGCTGGTTTACACCGAAGACAGACACAAAATGCTGGAGTAACTCAGCAGGACAGGCAGCTTCTCTGGAGAGAAGGGATGGGTGACGTTTCAGGTTATGTTCGTGAGTGATAGGACCAGAATTAGGCCATTCGGCCCATCAAGTCTACTCCGCCATTCAATCATGGCTGATCTATCTCTCCCTCATAACCCCATTATCCTGCATTCTCCCCATAACCTCCACAGAAGGCTGTGGAGGCCAAGTCTTTGGGTATTTTTTAAACCGAGATTACCAGGTTCTTCATTAGTACGGGTGTCAGGGGTTGTGGGGAGAAGGCAGGAGAATGGGGTTGAGAGGGAAAGATAGATCAGCCGTGATTGAATGGTGGAGTAGACTGGGTGGGCCGAATGGCCTTACCCTGCTCCTATGTCTTATGGATCCCACAGAATGCTGGGTCTGCACTGACTGTTTAAGAAAGAAAGTGTTGGTACAGACTGACATGGACTGAGGTGTGGACACGTGTGGGGGTGAGGGACACGTGTGGGGGTGAGGGACACGTGTGGGGGTGAGGGACACGTGTGGGGGTGAGGGACACGTGTGGGGGTGAGGGACACGTGTGGGGGTGAGGGACACGTGTGGGGGTGAGGGACACGTGTGGGGATGAGGGACACGTGTGGGGGTGAGGGACACGTGTGGGGGTGAGGGACACGTGGTCCACACACAGTAGGATCAGTGCGGACGGTGATAACTCAGGGAGCCCGGCCCCTACAACCAACTCTGCTTCTGTCTGGATTGTTTTATTAAATCATATCTGAACTACATCGTTATCAAATATGCAAAACATTTTCAGCAAATTCCAGGTCTTCTGTGCTTTCAGAAAACATTCCTGCCGTACATTCCACTTGGTGTTTTCGTGGCCAGTCTCACCAGCCTCATCTCCCTGTACATTTATTCAGCTGAAGCAGATTTAGAATAAGGGGTCGGCCATTTAAAAACTTTTCCACCCAGAGAGTTGTGAATCTGTGGAATTCTCTGCCACAGAAGGCAGTGGAGGCCAATTCACTCCAGCATTCTGTGTAACGTCACCTATCCATGTTCCGCATGTTACTTCAGCACTTTGTGTCTTTTTGTGTATTAACCAGCATCTGCAGTTCCTAGATCCTACCAAAGGCCAGCTCAGGCCAGCACAGCAACATTGCACAGTCTCCCTGTGCTGGGAACTTCCTCATATTTACAATGGAAAAGTTGCTAAAAATGTGAAGTGAAGGAAATCATTCTTCAGGCCTGAGATATTTTAGGATTAAGTTACAAAGCTGGTTTCCTTGTTCCCTCCTTCAAGTTAAGTGATGGCAAGATTGGCGTGGAGCATCAACCAGCTGTCTTGAGCCACTGGTGATAAATTGAATACCTGTCTGACAGAATTTAGGCCCAGACAACCTCTGTCCTACATTCAGGCTTTGTACCGGCTACAGACAGAATATAATCCCACTGAGGGTTTACAGTGGGTGGATGTCCAACCCTTCAGCAGTAAATAGCAGGGGTGGCGCAGTGGTAGAGTTGCTGCCTTACAGCACCAGAGACCCGGGTTCAATCCTGACCTCGACCTCTGTCTGCGGAGTTTGCGCATTCTCCCTGTGACCGAGTGGGTTTTCTCTGGGTGCTCCGGTTTTCTTCCACGTCCCGATGACGTACAGGTTTGTGGGTTAATTGGTTTCTGTAAATTACCTCCCGCGAATGAAAATGAATGAAAAGTGTGGAGGGTGTGGATGTGAAGCTGGGATAACAGCAAGCAAGTGTACGAGGTGATCGCTGGCCGGCCTCGTGGACTCAGTGGGGGGCTCAAGGTGCCTCGTTTCCACTGTATCTAAAACTAACCAATGTGCCCTGCCACAGGTGACGTGCGCAGGTGAGGTGAAAACTGACAGGTGTGCTGGACCGAGTGCCAAAGTGAGTAGATGATCTCCTGTGAAGCAGCAGGGAGGAAGGTTGACGGCTGCATACGTAGCCCATCGCAACCTGAGACCACTTGCCTGCTCTCCATTACACGGCCATTTCGCTCCAGGTGCCTGCACCTGTCCAACAAGGAAGCTCCACACTTTCACCTGGAATCCTGGTTCATTTAGGTTTAGTTCAGAGATACAGCACGGTAACAGGCCCTTCGGCCCATTGAGTCCATGCTGACCAGCGATCTCTCATATACTAGTTCTAGTCTCTGAACACCATACAAACAGCACCTGTAGTCGGGATGGAACCCGTGTTAGCGCTGTAAGGCAGCAACTCTACCGCTGCACCAACTTGCCGCCCAGGTTTCACTTGTCGGAGCTAGTCAGACTGATACTTGGCAATAGATTGGAAAGCAGTTGATCCATTAGGTGTAAATGAGTCATGATTTAGTCGATTGGAATTCTGCTCAATTATAATGAAAGGAAATGTTTCAAAGTAATGTGTGTGAGTTTCTTCCACAGAAAGTATTCGGAGGAGGGAGGGGTCATTCCATAAGGTGCTAAAGAGGAGTGGTTATTTCATTCTCATTCTCTACAGAGTGAACCAAATTGCATCAGATCTGATGTGGGGTCCTGACCCAAAACAGTCTCCACAGATGCTGCCTGACCCGCTGAGTTACTCCAGCAGCTTATTTTTGTTCCAGGTTTGGTTCCGTTTATTATTAAAACTAAACTAAACCTGGAGAAAAAAACAAAGTGCTGGAGTAACTCAGCGGGTCAGGCAGCATCTGTGGAGAACATGGATAGGTGACGTTTCAGAGTGCTGGAGTAACTCAGTGGGTCAGGCAGCATTTGTGGAGAACATGTTTCTATGCATCCATTAACGGATCAAGAATCTATCTATCTCTGCCTTAAAAATATCTACTGATTGACCTCCACAGCCGTCTGTGGCAAAGATTTCCACAGATTCACCACCCTCTGACTAAAGAAATTCCTCCTCATCTCCTTTCTAAAGGTACATCCTTTTATTCTGAGGCTATTGGCTCTGGTCCTAGACTCTCCCACTAGTGGAAACATCCTCTCCACATCCACTCTATCCAGGCCTTTTACTATTCTGTACGTTTCAATGAGATCCCCCCTCATTCTAAACTCCAGCGAGTACAGGCCCAGTGCCAACAAACGCTGGTCATTTGTTAACCTACTCATTCCTGGGATCATTCTTGTAAACCTCCTCTGGACCCTCTCCAGAGCCAGCACATCCTTCCTCAGATATGGTTCCCAAAATTGCTCACTTTGGGTAAAAGACCCTATTAATTCCTCTCTTCATCTTATACACCTCAATACGATCACCCCTCACCCTCTTGCACTCGGGGAATAAAGTGCCAGCCTACCCAACCTCTCCCTATACCTCAGGCCCTCAAGTCCTGGCAACATCCTCGCAAATCGTTTCTGCACCCGTTCCAGCTCAGCAGCACCTTTCCTATAACAGGGTGACCAAAACTGTCACTAAATGTGGCCTCACCAGTGTGCTGGACAACTGTAACATATCCTTCCAACTTCTGTACTCTGACTGATGAAGGCCAATGTACTGAAAGCCTTCTTGATCACCCTATCTACCTGTGACACAAACTGCAAGGACCCTCTGCTGTACAACACACACCAGAGCTGTACCATTCACTGTGTAGACCTGCCCTGCACAGGGCCATACAGCACAGAAACAGGCCCTTCAGCCCAACTCGTCCATGCCAGCCCAGATACCCCATCTAAGCTAGTACCATTTGTTTGTATTTAGTTTAGTCTAGTTTAGTTTACTTTAGTTTAGTTCAGTTTAGTTTAGAGATACAGCATGGAAACAGGCCCTTCGGCCCACTGAGTCCACACCGACCAGCAATCCCCGCACACTAACAGTATCCTACACACACTTGGGAAAATTTACAATTAAACCAAGCCAATTAACCTACAAACCTGCACGTTTTTGGAGTGTGGGAGGAAACCGAAGATCTCGGGGAAAACCCACGCAGGTCACGGGGAGAACGTACAAACTCCGTACAGACAGCACCCGTAGTCAGGATCAAATCGGGGTAAGGTCATAAGGGATAGGCGTAGAATTAGGCCGTTCGGCCCATCAAGTTTACTCCGCCATTCAATCATGGCTGACCTATATCTCCCTCCTAACCCCATTTTCCTCCGTCTCCCCATAACCTCTGACACCTGTGTAACCCCTGTGTGGACAATATCCCAACGTCCCCCTGGATGCTGCCAGACCACTCTGGACCTGCTCTAAACGCCTCGTCCTGGCTGGAGGGGGTTGGTAGTGGAGAGCTTTGCTCGTGTGTCCGTGGGGGACGAGAGGGAGGGAGGGAGGGAGAGGTCAGCTCAGTGCCCTGGCCAGGGGTGGGTTCCTCAGACATTACACACAAGTACTCTCCGACACAAACCCTTACCTCACCTCTCAACCTGATGATATCAACGGGCTGAAAAGAACATTAAGCAGAAGGCAAATCCTTTCTCGACTACATCATAAAATGCCTGCTGCTGTTACCTAGTAAATGTTTTATTGGCCAGGAAGCTGCCTCTGCTGGTGCAGACCATTGTTTCATCAGCTCCATCGAAAATAAATGGATTACATCACTTTCAATCTCCAACCACATCTGTTCCTTCCAAATGAGACCATGCTCCCCAGCCTGGCTGAGACTTGTAGTGCCCTAACCTTAGGCAACACCGACACACACAAATGACTTCATGTGGAATGAATGCTTGGAGCCAGGACGACCTTTGGACCAAGGCTACCTTGACCATTTTGCCACCCAACGCTACTCCAACCCATTGCCCCATGTAGCGTGCAGGGGGGCATCTTGGGTTAGACACACTGTCTCATTTTACACTCTTCGATGAATACAAAATGGGGATTTAGTCTTTAGTTTTAGAGATACAGCGGGGAAACAGGCCCTTCGGCGCACCGAGTCCACACCGACCAGCGATCCACGCACACTAGCACTATCCTACACACACTGGGGACAATTTACACTTATACCAAAGCCAATTTGCCTACATACTGAACGTTTTTGGGGTGTGGGAGGAAGCCGAAGATCTTGGAGAAAACCCACGCAGGTCACGGGGAGAACGTACAAACTCCGTACAGACAGCACCCGTAGTTGGAATCGAACCCGGGTCTCCAGCGCTGTGAGGCAGCAACTCTACCGCTGCGCCATCGTGCTGCCCTGCAGTGATGTGACCTTTCAGATAATTCACAGGTCAGCCATGGGTGTGATGTTGGTGCTTGGTGGCTTGGAACTGCAGATGCTGGTTTACACTGAAGATCGACACAAAATGCTGGAGTAACTCTGCGGGACAGGCAGCATCTCTGGAGGGAAGGTATAGGTGATGCGTGGGGCCGAGACCCTGAATGAGTTGTCCCTGTCTGTGGTTAATATCACCAGCTGCTCTTTACTGACACTGAAACCAGTGAAGGAAAGCAAATGATGAAATGATTGTCTGTGGAAACATCTATTCGGAGCTCATTTGGCACAAACACAAAAATGCTCCTTCGCTCCTGGGCCGTATCTGACGGAGATGTAAATCAAAGCTTCAGTGGGTCACAGCTGCTGGAGTTTAGTGTTCAACCACTCCGAGCTCATGTAGTCTGACAGTGACTGAACCATCCCTCACTCACAGCCTGGGCTTGTGGCTGCTCTGAGCTCTGCCAAATTCCAGCTGAGACCTAAACATCCACACTTTTATATGTTGAATGACAACCTTTCATTCAGAAATGCAGCAGGATTGTGAAACTCCAGGAATGTCATGTGTGGAACTTGTTGGCTGCTAGCTGAGTAATGCAGATTGCAAAGTCAGATTGCAGCTCCTCAGCTTCCACCCGTCATTTAGTTTAGTTTAGTTTAGAGGTACAGCGCGAAAAAAAGGCCCTTCGGCCCATCGAGTCTGCGCTGACCAGCGATCCCCGCACACTAACACTATCCTACACACACTAGGGACAATTTACATTTACACCAAGCTAATTAACCTACAAACCTGTACGCCTTTGGAGTGTGGGAGGAAACCGAAGATCTCAGAGAAAACCCACACAGTCATGGAGAGAACGTACAAACTCCATACAGACAGCACCCGTAGTCGGGATCTGGAGAAAAGGAATGTTTTGGTCTGAAGAAGGATCTCAACCCAAAACGTCACCTATTCCTTCTCTCCAGAGATGCTGCCTGACCTGCTGAGTTAATCCAGCTTTTTGTGTCTGTCTTAACTGTAGCTTGGCCTACTAACACGATAATGCCGTCTTCAAGGCTATAAATATCTGGCTCCATCTCAGATGTTGGTGAAGAAGAGGAATGGAACTGGGAGAAAACATGGAGTTTATTTAGTGGACAACGGCAGCCACAGTGAAGGTGGAAATGTGTTGTGATGTTGGACACGGATTGTAAGCACGAGGATTCAGTAGAAGAATGAAGGGAGATATTGGTCATAAACGCACATGTGGAAACTGGAGTGGGTTTTGAATAAAATGATTGAATGACAGAGTAGACTCGATGGGCCGAATGGTCTCCTTCTGCTCCAACGGCTTATGATCGTATAACTTTGCTACGTGAATGAGAAAATGGAGATGGCCAAGAATAGATCACATGCACAGTATATCAACCAGCTTCTGAAAGGTGAATAGAGGTGATGCCGTATAATACTTGGCCCTGGAGCGGTGAATGATGGAGGGATCCTTGTGCCCTGATTCAGTTCCATAATGGCTGCAGTGTACTGCCCTGACGCTCATAAAGGGAGAACCAGGATTCAGTCACAGAGGTCTTCCTATCGACTCCACACACAAGATTAGAAGTTGTTGAGCCAGAGCTGAACACACATCTCGGCATCTCAAGTCAAGTCAAGTCAAGTCAAGTCAAGTAGCCTTTATTGTCATTCAGACTGAACAAAATTTAGTTGCCTTGCAGTCCTACATATAGTAAAAAATGACAAAAACACACAATAAACACAAATGAACATCCATCACAGTGAGGAGTATTCAAGGCAAAAGTCTTAAGTCTTTGTCTCTTCCCTTCTTATTCTCCCTCTGCGCCGAGGCGATCCAGGCTTCGGATGTTGCACTGTGCCGGGTGATGGTAAGTAATGTCAGTCCCGCGGCTGAATCCAAGCTCCGCGAACGGGCCGGTTCAACTCTGCGGCCCGGGGTGGTCGAAGCCACCCTCCAGTCCAGAGGACGCAGCTGTTGTCGCGGGAGCTCCGGAGAACAAGTCACCAACCTGCGAGTTCCCGACGATGTCGTCCACTGGGCCCGGGGCTGAGGTCGGGTCGCCGCTGCTCCAGCTCCGAGGCCGCCAGCTACGCTTCTGTGGTTTGCTCTATGAGACCCTGACAGCTGCCGTTGTTCGCGGGTTTAGAGATTGATTTTTAAACTACTATAACTATTATACGAGGCCTTTAAAACTAATAATAGCTTTTGCATATCTGCATACAATGGTGTCTGTCTTGTCGCTTCTTGTGCGTGGTGGTGGTGGAAACAGGGCCTCGATCAACGTGAACCCTCTTTCCTTGACCCCGGTTACAGAGGTGAAATAGCTGATCTGACCCAGTAGTGTAAGAATGGAGAAATAAGGAACTGCAGATGCTGGTTTACAAATAAAGACACAGAGTTCTGGAGTAACTCAGCAGGTCAGGCACCATCTTTGGAGAATATGGATAGGTGACATTTATGGATAGGTGGGGAACGTGTTACATAAAGATTAGTGACCTAAATGAATGGGGGGCCCAAACTGCTGTACGTTATTTCTCATTTTCTTCACAACTTCCTTGAAACCTGTTTGTTTTGGCAGGTTTATGGAATCTGAAATCCATCCAAGATCCACTATCAAGCTTTCAGCATTCCACACCAAAGCCATCTCCAGGTTACATCTTACCTCAGCGTGAAAGGTGATCGTTCATGTGTCTGTGGGACAGAAGGTATCAGTGTTTGTTCCTGCACCTGTTACAGTATGTCAGGGGAATGTTGCTTAGCCCAATGCCCACAGCCGCTACACCACGGCTGAAGTGAGCTTTGCTGACGAGTTGAGGGGAATAGATTTAATAGGAATCTGAGGGGTAACATTTTCACACAGTGGGTGTATGGAACGAGCTGCCAGAGGAGGTAGTTGCGGCCGGGACTATCACAAAGTTTAAGAAACAGTTAGACAGGTACATGGATAGGACTGGTTTGGAGGGATATGGACCAAACGCAGGTAGGTGGGACTAGTGTAGATGGGACATGTTGGCTGGTGTGGGCAAGTTGGACTGAAGGGCCTGTTTCCATGCTGTATCACTCTATGACTCTATGAGTTGAATTGAGTTTAGTTTTTGTCATGTGTACCGAGGTACAGAGAAAAGCATACATTGCTGGCTGGTTAGCACGCAACAAAAGCTTTTCACTGTACATTGGTACACGTGACAATGAACTAAACGAAACGTACGACTTCTTTAAGGATTTGGAGAGGAAAATAGAGGATTCAGAGAGATGGCACAAGCAGCGGCGTCTAAGAGAGGACGCGGTGGCGGGCGGTCGGGGACGGGCCGTGTGAGGGTCGAAGGTCAGACGAGGGCAAAGAGGGGGGGCCGGCTGAGAATAAAGGGGGGACCCGGCGTGAAGGGCCACTAATTACAATACAATAAGGAAGGCTTTGTCAGCTTTGGCAACTCTTTGCAAACTTGTGAATTGTATGCAAAACAAAGAATGTCACTGTACAAAGTACATGTGGCCGGCCATAGAGTGTCATTTATTCATTCATTGATTGATATTGTGGTGAGTCCAGATCCACGCTGGAATCCTGTCTAGGACCACCATCACCCCAATTCACAGCCAAGTTTCACATCCCATCCCAAAGTTGCAATTGGCCCTCAATCAGTTCAAAATGCCATCAGTTGATACCCTTGTAAGAAGAAGAAGGGAAGAGATATCATCGATCTACATCGATCAGACCAGACGTATAATTTTAAATGAGATGGACACAAAGTGCCGGAGTAACTCAGCGGGTCAGGCAGCATCTCTGGAGAAAAGGAATAGGTGACGTTTCGGGTGACCCAAGCTGCCTGACCCGCTGAGTTACTCCAACAGTTTGTGTCTCTCTTTGGCGTAAACCAGCATCTGCAGTTCCTTCCTACTTATTTCTAATGAGAGTAGGGATCGCACTGTGTGGTTGTGGACAATCTTGACTTGAAACATACTTAGGAAGCCAGACAGTGAGAAAAGTATTTGTACATCTTATCTTCGAATTTCACTGTTCCAAGAAATATCTCTCTCTTTATATTGCCGACCACAACATACCTGATCTGAATCACAGTAAATCCAATATTTCACAAATGTAACAGCTGTACGTAGGAAGGTGTGATGCAGGAGAATGGGATTAGGAGGGAAAGATAGATCAGCCATGATTGAATGGCGGAGTAGACTTGATGGGCTGAATGGCCTAATTCTGCTCCTATCACATGAACATGAGTAGCCAAACTACACACTGCAAGATCCCACAAACATCAAAGAGGCAACCTTTTTTTAGTGTTAAAGAAGGAACTGCAGATGCTGGAAAATCGAAGGAACACAAAATCACATTTTTGTGAACCTTTATTTAGTGACGCTAACTCAGGTGTAAGGTCAGCGGACAGCGAACACGTTTTTATCCTTCTTCAAATATAACCTTAGACATAGAGTGATGCAGCGCGGAAGTGGAAACAAGCCCCTTGGCCCAACTTGCCCACCCCGGCCAACATGTCCCATCTACACTAGTCGCACAGGTTTGGTTCATCTCTCTCCAAACCTGTCCTATCCATGTACCGCTTTCAAAACTGCTGCCGTTACACCAATCTTAAAGAAACCTGGTCTTGATCCCTCCTCTCTCATTAACTACCGCCCAATCTCAAACCTCCCCTTTCTTTCAAAAACCCTGGAGCGTATCGTTGTGTCGCAACTTCATTCCCACCTCCTTGCGTATAACCTACTTGAACCCCTCCAATCTGGCTTTCGCCCCCTCCATAGCACAGAAACTGCTCCCCTCAAAGTCCTCAACGACCTCCTCACCTCTGCTGACACTGGTTCCCTCAACATCCTCATCCTCCTCGACCTGAGCGCAGCCTTCGATACAGTGAACCATAACATCCTGCTCACCAGACTCAAAGACCTCGGCATTGAAGGCTCTACACTCAGCTGGCTCCGTTCCTACCTTTCCAACAGATCCCACTTCATCTCTCTCCACAACCACACCTCTGCTGCAGCCGCAGTCACTCAAGGCGTTCCCCAAGGCTCCGTACTCGGCCCCCTCCTCTTCATCATCTACATCCTCCCCCTTGGTCAGATACTCCGCCACTTCAATCTGGACTTCCACTGTTACGCTGATGACACCCAGATTTACCTTGGCACCAAATCCCCCCACAACTCCCCCCTCTCCCATATCAACTCCTGTTTGTCAGCTATAAAAACCTGGATGCAACATAATTTCCTCAAACTCAACAGCGATAAGACAGAATTCCTCCTCATAGGCTCCAAAGCCACACTCAGCAAAATCAATAACCCCACTCTCACCATCGACGGCACCACTGTCTCCCCATCTCCCCAGGCCCGCAACCTTGGCGTGATCTTTGATTCCACCCTCTCCCTTGAGCCTCACATCCGCCATGTCATTAAAACCTCCTTCTTTCATCTCCGCAACATCGCCAAACTCAGACCCTCTATCACACCGCCTGCTGCTGAAAGACTCATCCATGCCTTCATCTCCTCCCGACTGGACTATTGCAACTCACTTCTCCTTGGCATCAGCTCCACCTACATCAACCGACTCCAACTGGTCCAGAACGCAGCCGCCCGACTCATCACCCACACCAAATCCTGGCATCACATCACTCCAGTCCTCAAAAAACTTCACTGGCTTCCCATCTCCCACCGGATCACCTACAAAATCCTGGTCCTCACCTACAAAGCCCTCCACCATCTGGCCCCCCCCATATCTCACTGACCTCCTCTCCCCCTATTAACCCTCACGGTCCCTCAGATCCACATCAGCCGGTCTCCTCTCCATCCACAAGTCCAACCTCCGCAGTTTTGGGGACAGAGCCTTCTCCAGGGCAGCTCCCAGGCTCTGGAACTCCCTCCCCCAACTGATCCGCAATTCCGTGTCCCTCACCATCTTCCAGTCCCGCCTCAAGACCCATCTCTTCACCTCTGCCTATCCTTAGCCCCACGTCCCCGTCCCTTTTCATCTGTGCATTAATTGCCTCATACTGTGTATTGTATTGAATTCTGTCTTTACTTTGTGTACTAGTCATGTCTCTACTATTTATTTCATTCCCCTTACATGTCTTTCCTCTACATGCTCAATTTTTGTAAGGTGTCCTTGAGACTCTTGAAAGGCGCCCATAAATAAAAGGTATTATTATTATTATTATTATTATTACCTGTCTGAATGTTTCTCAAACATAGTGATAGTCCCAGCCTCAACCACCTCCTCCGGCAGCTCGTTCCATACACCCACCACCCTTTGCGTGAAAAGGTTACCACTCAGGTTCCTATTAAATCTTTCCCCCCCCTCACCTTAAACCAAAGTCCCCTGTCGATTTTTCTTTGACAAATTGGCAGGGCACCAATTTAAGTGCATTCATTGTTCAACTCATCAGCGAAGATATGTACCACAGTCATCAAGCTGTGTGTAGAACAGACCGTCTCATTGTTCAACCTGACCCGACAGCGCAGTTTAGTTTAGTTTATTGTCACGTGTACCGAGGTACAGTGAAAAGCTTTTTGTTGCGTGCTAACCAGTCAGTAGAAAGGCGACACATGATTATAGGCGATCAATTTTCAGTGTACAGATACATGGTAAGAGAATGACGTTTAGTGCAAGGTAAAGCCAGCAAAGTCTGATCAAGCATATTCCGAGGGACATGAGAGGTAGATAGTAGTTCAGCACTGCTCTCTGGTTGTGGTAGGATGAGTCAGCATGGCTGTGGTCTTGCAGCATCCTCCTCCCCTCCTGCTTCACATCGTCAGAAAGACCGGACGGATTTGACTGAATGTTCCATGTAATTCTCACCTCCTTTTCCATTCACGTTGCTTTTCCACCACATTATCAACCATACATCTGTCCTAATCCTCTTCCATACTTGATATCATTTATAAAAGATTGCTATTTGCTCAGTCTGCCCTCAGCAATGTTGCAACCACTTCCATCACCCCACTATGTAAATCCCTGTGTGTGATAACATACATCTGTCACGGCACCTCACCAGCCCAGAACACACCCAGATAGATCGTTCATTCCCTTCTCTATCTGGCGTTTACATTTGTTTAAATACTGTAGTGATGTAACGATGAACTTTTAGCTGCATCAGCGCTTGTGCAAAATGGCAGCGTTATTGTGGGGAGTTAAGTATGAAGTCTTGGCTAGATACTTCTTGTATTCGGGATCCGGCTGGTGGACTGACGCGCCAGTGGCTGCCAACAAAGGAGAACGCTGTGTGGAGGGGAGGGGGGGGGCAACGTGGGGGGGAACATAACGGGCGCAGCGTGGGGTGGGGGGGGCAATGTGGGGGGGGGGGCACGTGGAGGGGGACATAGTGGGCCCGGTGTGGGGGGGGCTGCAGTGAGGGGGGACATAGTGGGCACAGGGTGGGGGGGGGCAACGTGAGGGGGGACATAGTGGGCACAGGGTGGGGGGGGGGGCAACGTGAGGGGGAACATAGTGGGCACAGTGGGGGGGCAACGTGAGGGGGGATATAGTGGGCACAGGGTGGGGGGGGGGGCAACGTGAGGGGGGACATAGTGGGCACAGGGTGGGGGGGGGGGTGGGCAATGTGAGGGGGAACATAGTGGGCACAGGGGGGGGGGCTGCAGTGAGGGGGAACATAGTGGGCACAGGGGGGGGGGGCAACGTGAGGGGGGACATAGTGGGCCCGGCGTGGGGGGGGGGGCAACGTGAGGGGGGACATAGTGGGCACAGGGGGGGGGGCTGCAGTGAGGGGGGACATAGTGGGCACAGGGTGGGGGGGGGCAACGTGAGGGGGGACATAGTGGGCCCGGCGTGGGGGGGGGGGCAACGTGAGGGGGGATATATCGGGCCCGGTGTGGGGTGACAGCCAAGAACTAACGGGAACCACAATTGGAATGTATTTAAAATGGTTTGGAGTAAAATGGAAAGGGTTTGTAACATTGTCCATGCCCTTCGTGTGGCCACTCTTCACATACCCTGGGTGTGCAATACAAAGATTATCACATGACTCGTCATATGTGACACTAAATAACCTTTTATTCAAAGGCCACTCTCAGTACAAGCTACCTACACACAAGCAGCAAATATCAAACACCAAACTGGTGGCCTCCACCACGGCTCATGTGTTGAGCTTCACCGCTCATGTTCTGCTATCCCAGTGCGTGTGGTGTGGGAGAGTCAATGACTGGGCAGGCACTCGGGTTGAAGTGAACTTTCACCACAATGGGCTACAGATCAAATACACATCACACACCTACCTGTTCCGTCTTGGCTGACAAGGATTCTGGGACCCACAGTCTGCTGCAGTCCCCAACATGCTCCCTGAGCACCAACGCTGAAAATCCTTAAAACAAAAATATAAAATAGTTCAGTAGCTGTAAATATGAACCGCAGTAGAAACCTGGCCCTGTGAAGACTTAGTGTGTATGAAGGCAGCTTGTTCCATACACCCACCACCCGTGGTGTGAACACTATCCTACACACTAGGGACAATTTACAATTACACCAAGCCAATTAACCTACAAACCTGTACGTCTTGGGAGTGTGGGAGGAAACTGGGGCACCTGGAGAAAACCCACACGGTCACAGGGAGAACGTACAAACTCCGTACAGACAGCACCCGTAGTCAGGATGGGAGGCGAGTCTCTGGCGCTGTGAGGTAGCAACTCTACCGCTGCTCCACCGTGCCTACCCTGTGATTGTATGTGATCTAGGCCGCTCCATTCATAGTGGTCTCCTCTGTAATGCAGAGAGGGAGAGAGAAGAAATACAAGGTGTGTTTGAGCAAGGGCCAGCAGGCAGCTGAGAGCTGATGACTGCAATCCCCGCATGGTGTAGGAAGTACAGGCACCTCCTTACGGACAACATGTGCAGGGATCTTCAACATAAGCAGATGGTTTCCTGATCTGATGAGCAGCATGAGTTCACACATAAAAATGATAGATGCAAAATGCTGGAGTAACTCACCCATTCCATCTCTCCAGAGATGCTGTCTGACCTGCTGAGTTACTCCAGCATCTGGTGTCTATCTTCAGTGTAAACCAGCATCTGCAGTTCCTTCCTACGCATGATGTAAATAGGTTCAGGTCCTTAAGATGGCACAGAATGCTGCCTAACCTAGGTTTTATACTGCTGCAAATGACTTGCCAACTTTTATCCTCATTGCCCTGACCGATGAAGGCAAGATGCCCAGCCTATATACTTGCATTGCCATTTTCAACACGCGACAGACTTTCATGGCAAGACCCTTCAGGATACCAATGCTTCCTAGGGTCCTGCCATTTACTATATACCTTTCTCCAACATTTGTCCAAAAAAACAACCACTTTATCCCTGTCCAGATTAAACCCCATTTGTCTTTTCTCTGCCCAGATTTCCAGCTGATTTCAATCCTGATAATCTTCCTCATCATCCACACTATCCGAGCCTTTGGCCAAATGGTTACATTACAAACTACAGAGGTGCCAGCACAGATCCTTGCACAACACCTCTGGTCACACACCTTCAGTCAGAAAAACATCCCAATATCCTTGGAACTCTACAACCGAGAACATTTTGTGTCCAATTCACCATCTCCTCATGGATCTGCGGGGACATGTTGGCCAGTGTGCACAAGTTGGGTGGAAAGTCAAGTTAAGTCTATTCGTCACATACACATACGAGATGTGCAGTGAAATGAAATGTGGCAATGCTCGCGGACTTTGTGCAACAAACAAACAAACAAACTACACACAGAATGGAACAGAAGGGCCAGTTTCCACGCTGTATCACTCTATGACTTCATGACAACAAGCTGAATCATCTCCTTCAATGCTGTGAGATTCTACGGTCCACTAATTCAATTATTAAGACATTTTCCGAAGGTCAGGATAAGAAAAGGGCAAGAGCTGTAACAATGTTCATCATTTAAAATTACCCTGATGGTGAAGTGGATGAAAAATACCTTCAAATGTCAAAGTTAATTGGAGATAACTGGCTTGGTTCCAGTGGTGATTGGGTTCCTGATTGGAGATTCACATCAGCGTTTCATGACATTTCCCATCGCCTTTCTTCATAAGGTCATAAGTGATAGGAGAAGAATTAGGCCATTCGGCCCATCAAGTCTACTCCGCCATTCAATCATGGCTGATCTATCTCTCCCCCCAACCCCATTCTCCTGCCTTCTAACCATAACCCCTGACACCCGTACTGATCAAGAATCTGTCAAACTTGGCCTTAGATATATCCACTGACTTGAGCTCTGCCTCGGCAGGTAGGTTCAGGCGGGCTTAGCGATGGTGCAAGTGAACCTCTGCCTAACCTGAAAGGACTGTGGGGGTCCCTGGACAGAGTCGAGGGAGGAGGTATCAGGACAGATGTTGCATCTTCTGCGGTTGCAGGGTTACCCGGCAGCTCCACCCTTGCTCCACCTCCCCCTAGTTGCAACAGAGACAGTCCCCCTAGTCTTTACCTTCCTCCCCATCAGCCGTCGCATACAACACATAATCCTCCGAAATTTCCGCCACTAGTCACATCTTCCCATCTCCACCCTTTTCCGCCTTCCACAGAGACCGTTCCCTCCGCAACTCCCTGGTTAACTCATCCCTTCCCACCCAAACCACCCCCTCACCAGGTACCTTCCCCTGCAACAGCAGAAGATGCAACACCTGTCCCTATACCTCCTCCCTTGACTCAGGGCAAGAGAATCTGTGCATCTAACCGATCTGTTCCTCCCTTGATTTTATACATGTCCTCTCTAATCAAAACATAAACTCCCTGCCTGACATTCAGTCACTTCTGTAGCATCTCTACCCTGGAACATTGAGCTGCCAGTCCTTACCACAATAGTCGGTGGACATGGGCTCAGAGGGCCTGTTTCCACAATGTATCTCTGAACTAAACTGCACCATCTCTTGAGGTCTGGCCTCTTTGAGATTGAAGTTGCTTTGACATCATTGAAGCTACAATCAGAAATAACCTAACTTTTAACCTGAAGTGGCCCAGCAAAGCATTCACTTCTGCCGCCAAATGTGGATAAGCAGTAGCTTCCATTTACCAGTGACGTCCACAGTATATAAATAAATTAATGAAAAGAATGTGGATGTTATGTGGCAGAATGGCCAGGAAGTAAATCCAAGCAGAGTTGGCAACTGTGAGCAGAATGGGACTGGGATGAGTCCTGGTCTGTAACATGTGCGCAGTGCAGGTTAATAACTCAGGCAATGAATGCAACTTGCACCGTGCCACACATGTTTCTCATAAGCAACAGAACTGAGGAAGGATCATTACAAGAATGATCCCAGGAATGAGTGGGTTGACCTATGATGAGCGTTTGTCGGCACTGGGACTGTACTCACTGGAGTTTAGAAGAATGAGGGGGGGGGACCTCATTGAAACATACAGCATAGTGAAAGACTTGGATAGTGTGGATGTGGAGAGGATGTTTCCACTAGTGGAAGAGTCTAGGACTAGAGGTCATAGCCTCAGAATTAAAGGACGTTCTTTTAGGAAGGAAATGAGGAGACATTTCTTTAGTCAGAGGGTAGTGAATCTGTGGAATTCTTTGCCACAGACGGCTGTGGAGGCCAAGTCAGTAGATATTTTTAAAGCAGAGATAGATAGATTCTTGATTAGTACGGGTGTCAGGAGTTATGGGGAGAAGGCAGGAGAATGGGGTTAGGTGGGAGAGATAGATCAGCCATGATTGAATGGCAGAGTAGACTTGATGGGCCGAATGGCCTAATTCTACTCCTATTCCTTATGACCTTATGAAGATAACATTTGAGTTACTGCCACCAAAAAACCCCCCACCATACAAGGGAGTACATAAAGGGTGGCAGCGGTAGAGTTGCTGCCTCACAGCGCCAGGGACCCGGGTTCCATCCTGACTATGGGTGCTGTCTGTATGGAGTTTGCACGTTTTCCCTGTGATCACAGGGGTTTTCTCTGGGTGCCCTGGTTTCCTCCCACATACCAAAGACTTACGGGTTTGTAGGGTAATTGTCTTAAATTAAAATTAAAATTAAATTTCTTTATTTATATAGCACATTTTTAGTCAACTTGCATTGACCCCAAAGTGCTTCACATAATTACATCCACACACATAGGCAAAGGTGGGTGAAGTGTCTTGCCCAAGGACACAACGACAGTATGCACTCCAAGCGGGATTCGAACCAGCTACCTTCCGGTTGCCAGCCGAACACTTAGCCCATTGTGCCATCTGTCTTCTGTAAACTGCCCCACTAGACTCTCCCACTAGTGGAAACATCCTCTCCACATCCATTCTATCCAAGCCTTTCACTGTTTGGTGAAGTTTCAATGAGGTCCTCCCTCATTTTTCTAAACTCCAGCGAGTACAGGCCCAGTGCCGACAAACGCTCATCATATGTTAACCCACTCATTCCTGGGATCATCCTTGTAAACCCTGTCTGGACCTTCTCCAGAGCCAGCACATCCTTCCTCAGATATGGTGCCCAGAATTGCTCACAAAAGATAACCGTTCAGGCCAGGTCAGGTGGGACTAGTGTAAATGGGGCATGTGGGTCAGCAGGTTGGGCCGAAGGGCCTGTTTCCGTGCTGTATGACTCTATCCAAGTATCTCCATGCACAGAGAAGACGTTGAGCTCCCCTTTTCCCGCACAAATTGACTGGACGGCCAAGTGGCACGCCTGAAACAACACACTACTCTGCAGACCAACCTCACTCTACACAGACATTCCTGAAATATGCCAGACACTTGAATTCTAGCCGACATTTAATGGAACGGCTACGGATGATAGATGAAATTCCAATGGTTTATAATGATCGTGTTCTTTCTATGGCTTTGCCAGCAAGTGTTTTGCAACATTAAGTTTTTGTCTGTTTCCCAAATGAATGGATTATAAGTTGACCATCTGAGACATTTTGAAAGACTAGTATCCCCAGGAGGGCTGGAGAAGTGGTATTTTAGACTCACCACATGCGGAGGACTCAAAACACAAAGTCATTTCCAGTCAGATCGGCAGACGTGAAGGTTGGGAAATGATTTCGGAATAATTCAATGTGTGCAGAGATGGAATTCAAGTGCCTTATAGAAACATATAACATTCTTAAGGGATAGGCCAAGCTGGATGTAGGAAAAATGTTCCCCATGTTGGGGGAGTCTAGAAGCAGGGGTCACACAAATTTAAGAATAAGGAGTAGGCCATTTAGGACTGAGATGATAAATTGTCCACAGCAGGGACAATTTACAATTACACCAAGCCAATTAACCTACAAACCTGCATGTCTTTGGAATGTGGGAGGAAGCACCCGGAGAAAACTCACGCAGGTCACGGGGAGAACGTACAAACTCCGTACAGATAGCACCCGTAGTCGGGATCGAACCTGGGTCTCTGGCGCTGTGAGGCAGCAACTCTACCGCTGCGCCACCGTGCTGCCTGTCACTAGTCTACTGAGCACGCATGCAAGAGGCGCCATGTTTTGGTGCCATTTTCAAAGTCCAGTCCGTGCTCTAGTTGTTTGAGCGGTGCCCGATCTAGGCGAGCCCCAGGCTGCAGCGAGGCCTACAGCCATCGCCTTCCTTGCACGTGAGTGTCGACCAGTGAACACATGAGTTTGGTTCCAAATTTGTTATCAGCATTCATTTTAAATTCTGAATGTAATTGTCTGAATTCATTCACGTTGATTTTGCATTTCAACAATATCCAGGCGTGGGCAGGTAGGGTAGGGTGCCTAGTAACGTGCGTGGTACACAAGAATCCACAATGATGGCATCCAACAAGAGAAGAGACAGTTATGGCATTGTTCCATTTGATCTGGAAAACATTTTCAGGATTAAGGTCAAGGATGAATCGCGAATTCCTTCCATCCCAACACGTGTTATCAGCCGAACCTCAGACACAACATTCAATGTTGTTCATTTTGCCACAACGTGGAATTCATTGATAAAATGTCGCGTGATACTGGAGTGCTGAAATGGCCGGGCCAGGCTGAGTACCAGGGTGATGCTCAATGAAGCAACAGACAAACTTGCTGCACTTACACCGGGCTTAAATTGCTTCAAAGACACAGCATGGAAACAGGCCCTAAAGAATTCTATGCCCCAGAAGGCGGTGGAGGCCAATTCTCTGGATGCTTTCATAGAGAGTTAGATAGAGCTCTTAAAGATAATGGAGTCAAGGGATTTGGGAAGAAGGCAGGAACGGGGTACTGATTGTGGATGATCGGCCATGATCACATTGAATGGCATTGCTGGCTCGAAGGGCTGAATGGCCTACTCCTGCACCTATTGTCTATTGACCAGTGTGTCATGGAGGGGATGAGCTGTATTGTCCAGGATGCTCCGCAGTTTGAGGAGCATCCTCCGATCCAAGACCACCTCCCATGAATCCATTTCCACCCCCAGCACGGAGCCAGCCTTCCTGATGAAGTCCGCTGTATCTCTGCTCTGATTTTCCATGCTGTGTCTATTGGTGTGTTTCACCCTAGTACAGTACAATCTGTGTGGCAAAGCACAGACAGAAGACTCACAGACTCAGCCTGCACTGTAGCAGTGACTGCTCCATGAATATCAAGGCTCCAAGCTGCTCATGGTGTCCATGACTCCACTGCCAGAACTGCTACAACCTCAGCTCCAAGCCAAATGCTACATAGACGACTCATAAAGAGCACAGAGCAACTATCCAACCACGTTTGAAGTGGGATGCCAGCTCATCTCAGCAACTGTATGGAACAGAAGTGTCAGCATTTACAAAAAAAATAAGATCCAAAGTGCTGGAATAACCTGGACTGAAGGAATCGTGTCCCTGCCCGAAACGTCACCTGTCCATGTTCCCCAGAGACGGCAGTGGTGCGGCACGGTGGCGCAGCGGTAGAGTTGCTGCCTCACAGCGCCAGAGACCTGGGTTCGATTCTGACTACGGGTGCTGTCTGTGGAGAGTTTGCACATTCTCCCTGTGGCCACATGGGTTTTCTCCGGGGGCTCCGGTTTCCTCCCACATTCCGAAGATGTACAGGTTTGTAGGTTAATGTTGCTTAGTGTGTAGGATACTGCTTGTGTACGGGGTGATCACTGGTCGGTGCGGACTCGGTGGACCTGTATCTCTGAAATCTAAAGATGCTTTCTGACCCGCTGAGTTACTCCAGCACTTTGTGTGTTTTCTTGTAAACCAGCATCTGCAGTTCCTTGCTTCTCAACATATTTGTGTGTCCGCATGTGGGGATTGGCCACGTTATTACTGAGAGGAATTGGAGCTGTACAACACTAGAGGGCAACATACGGCTCATGATTAGAACATGACTCGAGCTGAGCTTAAAGCTTGCCGATTAACTTTGCTTACTCAGCTGGTTTGGGACAGGTTGGAGTTTGGTTCAAGCTTTATCCCTCTTTCTTTAAATGATCAATTCAACTGAATTAAAATGACCCAATCTGGGAGCCTGCTTTCATTCTAATGTTTTAACGAGCTGCCAGAGGAAGTATTTGATGCAGGTAAAATAGCAACATTTAAACAACAACATCTAGGGCGGCACGGTGGCGCAGCGGTAGAGTTGCTGCCTCACGCTGCCAGAGACCCGGGTTCGATCCTGACTACGGGTGCTGTCTGTACGGAGTTAGTACCAGCGCGTGGGTTTTCTCCTTTCTCCCAGTGACCGCGTGGGTTTACTCTGGGAGCTCTGGTTTCCTCCCGCACTCTAAATACGTGCAGGTTTGTAAGTTAATTGGCTTGGAGTAAATATATATTGTCCTTAGTGTAGTAATAATAATAATAATAACTTTATTTGTATCGCACTTTTCATTCAATTGGATGCAACGCAAAGTGCTTTTCACAAAAACACAGGTCTAAACAAAAATACAATTTAAAACAGTAAGGACATAGACAATTAATAACTTAAAAAGCAGAGATTTATATAAAAATATAACACATCAAATAAAAAATTGAGAGTGTAAAAGGACAAAGACCAAAAACGCTGAGGTCAAATACAGAGTCCCACATACTGTATGAGCTCACAAGCTGCTCAGTTACTCCAGCATTTTGTGTCTCTTTGATGTAAACCAGCATCTGCAGTTCCTTTCTATACATAGAAGAGTGCAGTGCAGGAACAGGCCCTTCAGCCCACTATATCTGTGCTGAACACGATGCCAAGATGATCTAACCTCATCTGCCTGTACATGATCCATATCCCTCCAATCCCTGCATATACACGTGCCTATGTGACTCCACTATTATATCTGCCTCCATCACCACCCGGGCAACATGGTCCAGACACTCACCACTCTCTGTGTAAAAAAACAAGTCCCGTACATTTCTTTTCAACTTTGCCCCTTTCAACCTAAAGCTTCTGGTCTTTGACATTTCCACCCTAGGTTCTGAATGTCTACTTTATTGAAGCCTCTCGCAGTTTTGCAAGGAATTTGTTGGCATCACTGCAGGCCCGAACGTCACCCTCCGCCCGTCAATGCTGTTCAAATATTGGAGTAAGATGCATGAAGATATTCACACTGTCGTCAGGTATCTCAGCTCCCGACCCATCATTCTCAGCTGCCTGCGCATTGCTGCCAGGACAGATGTTTCCACAGTTGTGTAAAGCAGGGGGCAAACACTGGAGATATTTCCAAGGGAATGCTCCTGACGTCACAAGTGGTCGTGGAACAGACATCACCGCGTTATTTGAGGACCTCAATGTTTGCACAGATCACGTTTTAATCACGCAAGGGTTCTGGCCACACAAACACCAGTGCTTGCATTCCTGCCAGTTTCCAAGCAACTTTAATTCTTGTAACATTTTGTCCTTTACAGAATGTGTTGCAGTCATTTGAGCAGGCCGACCCAACTGTGTTACGTACTTTGTGTAGGAAGGAACTGCAGGTGCTGGTTTACACCGAAGATAAACACAAAGTGCTGGAGTAACTCAGCGGGACAGGCAGCGTCTCTGGAGAGAAGGAATGGGTGACGTTTCAGGTCGAGACCCTTCTTCAGTCTGAGATTGAGGGGAGAGGGAGACATAGAGATATGGAAGGGTAAGGTGTGAAAACGAGAGATTAAAGGGGGCAAAGTTCAAGGCCTTCTAGTGTTCCACATTTCACCCGTGGTCCAGACTGTCTACCCTATCTACGCCTCTCGTGATTTATACACTTCTATCAAGTCTCCCCTCAGCCTCCGACGTTCCAGAGAAAACCATCCAAGTCTATCCAATATCCATGTAGCTGCAACCCTCTAATCCAGGCAGCTTCCTGGTAATCCTCCTCTGCACCCTCTCCAAAGTCTCCACATCTTTCCTGCAATGGGGCAACTGGGACTGCTCCAAATGTAGCCTGACCAGAGTCGTATAGAGTTGTATCAGGACTTTCTGACATATTCAATGGTCTTAGCAATGTAGGCAAGCAGACCATAAATCTTCTTTACCGCACTATCTACTTGTGCTGCCACCTTCAGTGAGCTATGAACTTGGACCCCAAGATCCATCTGCACATTCATGCTGTTCAGGGTGTTGCCATTAACTGTACACTCTCCCTTTACATTCAACCTCCCAAAGTGCATCACCTCACACTTGCTGGGGTTAAACTCCATCTGCCATTTCTCTGCCCATCTGTGCAGCTGATCTATCCAGAAACTTCAGCAATGGCCACACAATAAACCTCATTCCTCACCAAGTGGCACTGTGGGGAAACCCATCAGCATGTTGCAGCAACACACTGCGAGGCCACATTTGAAGTATTGTATGCAGTTTTGATCACTGTGTTATAGTAAAGATGTTGCTAAGCTGGAAAGGGTACAAAGAAGATTTACGAGGACGTTGCCAGGACTCCAGGGCGTGAGCTTTAGGGAAACGTTGGGCAGGCTGGGACTTTCTTCCTTGGAGTGCAGGAGGATGAGGGATGATCTTACAGAAGTGTACAAAATCATAAAAAAGACTTTTACCCAGAGTAGGGGAACCACGAAACAGAGGACATCGGTTTAATGTCAGAGGGGAAAAGATTTAATAGGAATCTGAGGGGCAACTTTTTTATACAAAGGATGTTAGATATATGGAACTAGCTGCCAGAGGAGGTAGTTGAGGCAGGTACTATCACAACCATCAAAAAATATTTGGACAGGTACATGGATAAGAGGTTTAGAGGGATATGGACCAAACGCAGGCAGGTGGGACTGGTGTAGATCGGCATGTTGGGCCGAAGGGCCTGTTTCCATGCTGTATCACTCTATGACTCTATCACACAAAGGAGTTCAGTTCAATTCAGTTCAGTTTCAGTTTAGTTTATTGTCATGTGTACCGAGGTACAGTGAAAAGCTTTTGTTGCGTGCTAACCAGTCAGCAGAAAGACTGTAAATGATTACAATCGAGCCATTCACAGTGTACAAATGCATGATAAGGGAATAAATTTTAGCACAAGGTAAAGCCAGCAAAGTCCGATCAAGGATAGTCCGAGGGTCACCAATGAGGTAGATAGTAGTTCATGACTGCTCTCCAGTTGTGGTAGGATGGTTCAGTTGCCTGATAACAGCTGGGAAGAAACTGTCCCTGAATCTGGAGGTGTGTGTTTTCACACTTCTGTACCTTTTGCCCGATGGGAGAGGGGAGAAGAGGGAGTGGCCAGGGTGAGACTGGTCCTTGATTATGCTGCAGGCCTTGCCGAGGCAGCGTGAGGTGTAGATGGGGTGAATGGAAGGGAGGTGGGTTTGCTCTGCTTCTCCACACCTCCTCCACTCTCTATGATCAAGCAGAGTGGGATCAGAACCGTGCCTCTGGCTGAGAATGCCGAGAGAGAGACTTGTGAGGGAAAGGGGAGCCATGGTGCGGGAAGCTGCTATGCCCAGCTCGCTGCATCATCAAAAGGCAGGGACTGCTTTCATCCTATGCTTGTGCAGCTGTGCGTTTGAAGTTCCCACCTTGTACACCATCAAACACGACACATACTTGATTCAGTCCCACCATTTTGCCTTCTAACATTACAGTACCCTTCAGAAGAACAGACATGTTCATGCAAATAAACACTGCAGCAGGGGTTCTCAACCTTTTGCATCCCGGTTACCCCTGGCAACTTTAATAGCACATAACAATGTTATTTATGAACAACTAATGATGAACAGATACCAGTATACCAGAACCAAACACAGTCAGTCAACGAGAACAAATATATACAAATCCAGAATCATCATATTTACCCCCTGGGTGGGCGATATATACCCCCCGGTTGGGAACCCTTGATCTACACCAACCACCAGCAATCCCCTGAGATTCCTCAAGAGTTCGGTGGATCAGCTCTGCTCTCCAGAGTCCTGGAAAAGTTACACCGAAGATAGACACAAAAAGCTGGATTAACTCAGCGGGACAGGCAGCATCTCTGGAGAGAAGGAATGGGTGACGTTTCTGGTCGAGACCCTTCTTCAGACTGAGAGTCAGGGGAGAGGGAGGGTTGGACCAGGTTGTGTTGGAGCCTGCGGTGTGGAGGCTGTGGGCCTGGTGCTGAGCCGTCTCCCTCTCCCCTGACTCTGAGCCGCTGAGTTACTCCAGCATTTTGTGTCTATCTTCGGTGTACACCAGCATCTGCAGTTCCTCCCTATATATATAACGACGTGTTTTTGTTGTTTATTACGATGTTTACAGAGGGCTGTGTGAACAGTAGCTTCGTGCAGCACCGCCCAGAGCGATTTACTAAAGCCAGGGAGAGGAGGAAGGCTGGTGGTCAGAACCCGCCAGCGATGACCTGCATCTGCCCCCACTGCCCGCGAGTGTCAGCTTCACGCATTGGACTCATGAGCCGTCAGAACTGACCAGAATTGAGACGGTGAAACCCACGGGCCACCACCATCATTGATTCTAATGACATTGTTGCGTTTCAGGACGTATGATAGCAGAGAACTCTCGGCTGGATGTCAATGCATTGGTTTGTGTTACTCAGTCTGGGCAGGTGGCTGCCAGAGAGAAGGAGAGTGCGTGGGGGAGTATTGGGGGAATGGGTGCTTGGTGCTGTCCCTGCACGCTCCGTGGGGCAGTGCTGATAGTGCAGGGTGCTGATGGTGCAGGGTGCAGGGTGCTGACGGTGCTGATGGTGCAGGGTGCTGATGGTGCTGACGGTGCTGATGGTGCAGGGTGCTGATGGTGCAGGGTGCTGATGGTGCAGGGTGCTGATAGTGCAGGGTGCTGATGGTGCAGGGTGCTGATGGTGCAGGGTGCAGGGTGCTGATGGTGCAGGGTGCTGATGGTGCAGGGTGCAGGGTGCTGATGGTGCAGGGTGCTGATGGTGCAGGGTGCTGATGGTGCAGGGTGCTGATGGTGCTGATGGTGCAGGGTGCAGGGTGCAGATGGTGCAGGGTGCTGATGGTGCAGGGTGCTGATGGTGCAGGGTGCTGATGGTGCAGGGTGCAGGGTGCAGAGGGTGCTGATGGTGCAGGGTGCTGATGGTGCAGGGTGCAGATGGTGCAGGGTGCTGATGGTGCAGGGTGCAGATGGTGCAGGGTGCAGATGGTGCAGGGTGCTGATGGTGCAGGGTGCTGATGGTGCTGATGGTGCAGGGTGCTGATGGTGCTGAGGGTGCTGATGGTGCTGAGGGTGCTGATGGTGCTGAGGGTGCAGAGGGTGCTGATGGTGCAGGGTGCTGATGGTGCTGATGCTGAGGGTGCTGATGGTGCTGATGGTGCTGATGGTGCTGATGGTGCTGATGGTGCTGATGGTGCAGGGTGCTGATGGTGCTGATGGTGCAGGGTGCTGATGGTGCTGATGGTGCTGATGGTGCTGATGGTGCTGATGGTGCTGATGGTGCTGATGGTGCTGATGGTGCTGATGGTGCTGATGGTGCAGGGTGCTGATGGTGCTGATGGTGCAGGGTGCTGATGGTGCTGATGGTGCTGGGTGCTGATGGTGCTGATGCTGAGGGTGCTGGGTGCTGATGGTGCTGAGGGTGCTGATGGTGCAGGGTGCTGATGGTGCTGATGGTGCTGATGCTGATGGTGCTGGGTGCTGATGGTGCTGAGGGTGCTGATGGTGCTGATGGTGCTGAGGGTGCTGATGCTGATGGTGCTGAGGGTGCAGGGTGCAGGGTGCAGGGTGCTGATGGTGCTGATGGTGAATAGTCCTCTATTGTGGTCTCTGTGTCCTGTACATATGCAACAGTGGAGCTTCACAACAGCAGACAGGAATGAACTGTTCTCCTTTACCCTCTCCGCGCTCGATATGTACAGGAACGGACGCTGAGACAGAAAGACCGTACATACCGTATGAGGCTTAATGAATCAATCCCTTTTCCCCAGTATGTGTGTGTGTGCATGGAAGTAGTGATACTAACATACATCAACCATCCAGAACTGGACTCAATGTTCGAGCCAAAACAACTTCACGTTAGAGCCCAGTTTATGACATGCGTGGGAAGGAACTGCAGATGCTGGCTTAAACCGAAGATAGACACAAAAAGCTGGAATAACTCAGCGGGACAGGCAGTATCTCTGGAGAGAAGGAAAGAGTGATGTTTCGGGTCGAGACCCTTCTTCAGGCTGAGAGTCAGGGTAGAGGGAGTCGAGAGATATGGAAGGGTAAGGTGTGAAAACGACAGATCAAAGCACAGATATAGAATGGGTCTTTGTTAGCTGTGGGGAAGGTGACAACGAGGCAAACAAACAG
The DNA here is from genome assembly GCF_010909765.2 of Amblyraja radiata. Lineage (NCBI taxonomy): Eukaryota > Metazoa > Chordata > Chondrichthyes > Rajiformes > Rajidae > Amblyraja > Amblyraja radiata. The sequence goes on along the minus strand of NC_045987.1, from coordinate 1,332,880 downwards.
TAAATAGATCGAGTGAAACTAGTGAGAGAAGGGTGGGGGAGGGATGTAGAGAGAGGGAATGCAAGGGTTACTTGAAGTTAGAGATCTAACGCGGGCAGCACTGTGGCACAGCGTTAGAGTTACTGCCTTACAGCGCCAGAGACCCGGGTTAGATCCTAGATACTGGTGCTGCCTATACAGAGTTTGCACGTTCTCCCCGTGACCTGCGTGGGGTTTCTCCGAGAACCTCAGTTTCTGCCCAAACTCCAAAGACGTACAGGTTTGTAGGTTAATTGGCTGGGTGTAAATGTAGTGTTTGTTGGACAACGTTAATGTGCGGGGATCGCTGGTCGGCGCAGACTCGATGGGCCGAAGGGCCTGTTTCCGCGCTGTATCTCTAAACTAAACTAAACTAAAATCAATATTCATACGTTGTAAGATTATAAGACTGTTAGGTTGTAAGATGAAGGTTGTAGGTTTCTCACCTTCCTACCTGGAGCATTGGGTCAGTAGGTCACCGGATGATTCTGGATGGGAACAAGATGTGACTCCATGCTGGACCAGAGGAAGACATGGGCAAAGTTAGCATCCACTGGAGCTGGTAGATCAGGTTGTGAGGAAGGAATGATTCCTCTGTTGCTTTAGGTGACGTCTTAGAGTTTAATAAACACATCAAGATTAATGATCCAATTAATACAGCACAGATGGCAGTTCTGCAATTGTGCCAATTGGTTTAAATGACTAAACTCCGCAATGATGGGCCCAGGAACAGTGCAGTAGCAATGTCTAGACCTGCACTACAAAATCCCCCACAAATAAAACACCTTTGCCTGTTTGGACTCAACTGCAGCTTGTAGGGTTGTTTTTAAAGGCTCTTTGTGCTCAGTTGATGCTTGTTTCTGAAGTGAGCATGATTATTGTGTTCTTAGTGGCCTTTCTTCACCAGGACCTAAAGCTGCCCTCCTGAAGATCGACTAAATCATCTCAGTAAGGAGGAGAGTGCCAGGCATCCGTGGGAAAGTTTACATTAGTTTCGTTTAGTTTAGAGATACAGCGCGGAAACAGGCCCTTCAGCCCGCGCCGACCAGCGATCCCCGCACACTAACACTATCCTACACACACTAGGGACAATTTTACATTTATACCAAACCAATTAACCTACAAACTTGCACGCCTTTGAAGTGCGGGAGATCTTGGGGAAAACCCATGAGAACGAACAAACACCTTTCCTACACAAAACCTTTTACTCAAAAACGTGGGGGTGGGAAAGATTGGGAGCGCATCTTCAATCTAGTTCATTATCATTGCCATGTGTAGTGAGGTGCAGTGAACAGCTTCTGTTTGCATGCTATCCTGTCTAAGACAAGACTATAGGTGGAATGGATGGAATGGAATATCTGATTGAAACGTGAAATTCTTTACTTGCCGACCCAATATCTGCAAATAGTGGCCACATAGAGGATGGTGACAAAGTGACAGTACGTACGCTGGGCCCACATTGCTCTTCCCCCCCCCCCCCCCCCCCCCCTCACGCTGGTTCCCGCACGCCCTCATCCACCGCCAACCGCAGGACCACCACGAGGCCTAAACACAATCGAGCCGTCAACAGTGCACAGATAGAGGATAGAGGGTAGAACATTGAGTGCAATGATAAAGTCCAATCAAAGGTCTCCAATGATATAGATGGGAGGTGAGGACTGCACTCTAGCTGATGAGACAGGGCAATATGAACAAAGGATAGATGGAGGCAGGGTTAGGTTCGATGTGTAAACAAGGCCATGCATTGCATCCTTCACTGCAGCTTGATAACCAGACCACCAGGGGGTCTTCTCTTCTTCATTCATTGGTTCACTTGCCAATTCAGAAGCTTATGTGACTGCACACTTAACAGAGACATATATTTCTGTTGAAATAGTCTACTTCTTGGCAGCAGAGTGGCACAGCTGATCGAGCCGCTACCTCACAGCGCCGGAGACCTGGGTTCGATCCTGACCTCGGGTGCTATCTGTGTGGAGTTTGCACGTTCTCTCTGCGACCGCGTGGGTTTCCTCGGTGTGCTCCGATTTCCTCCCACATCCCAAAGTCAGCAGGTTTGTAAGTTACAAAAGGACCCAGAGTGCTGGAATAATTCAGCAGGCTAGGCAGCATCTCAGGACAACATGGACAGGTTACATTTCAGGTTGAGACCCTTCTTCAGGTTTGCAGGTTAAGTGGCCTCTAGAAATCACCCCTGGTGTTTTGGGAAAGTGGGATAACATCGAACTAGCACAAATGGGTGATTGATGGTCGGTGTGGACTCAGTGGGCCAAACAGTTTCCACGCAGTATCTTTCAAAACAGGTCAATCTTTCAACGTTATTAAATAGTTTCAGAGGACTTATCAAATGTAGTGTCTCTGGGGGACCAGGAATCGCTGGTCCACTATCGATATTCTCTTAGCTTGAGTAGCTCCTCTAATTATAGTCACACACCTCGTGTCCCCTGGCACGGGAATCATAGAACAATGCAGAAGGAGAGCATTCGGCCCATCACATCCGTGCTGGTCAAATGAAGAGCTACCCAACCTAATCCCACCTTCTAGGCCTTCTGGTCACAGGTCTTCATGTGTTCTCTCCATCTCCACCTTTCTTTCCAGCTCATGGATAGGACAGGTTTGGAGGGATATGGAACCAACGCAGGCAGGTGGGACTAGTGTAGATGGGGCATGTTGGTCGGAGTGGGCAAGTTGGTGCCGAAGGGCCTGTTCCTCGCTGGAAGACTCTATGAGTATGACACTGAGATTCAGGTCCATCCACCCACAATGATAAAATCATCCCTCCACTACCGATTACTTTACACGTCTGTCCCCTGGATACTGACCCTTCTGCTGCAGGAAATAAATCCATCCAGTCCTCCTCCCCCCTCCCACCCATAATATATTACAACTTAGTTATGTCTCCCTTCAGTTTCCTCTGTTCCAAAGAAAATATCTCCAGCCCATGCAGTCTTTGCCCACAGCTAACATTTTCCAGCCCTGACAACATCCTCGTAAATCTCTTCTTGTGTCTCCTTCACCGCACCCAGAGAGAAGTTGCAGTGGGTTGTACAAGAGCTCAGAGTCAGGAGGAGATGGTTTGCAAAGTTAAATGCCACCAAAACAAAATGACAAATACATTGAGGAAGGCAGACAAAAATGCTAGAGAAGCTCAGCGGGTGAGGCAGCATCTATGGAGCGAAGGAAATAGCCAACGTTTCGGGTCGAAACCCTTCTTCAGACTGATGTCAGTGTGGGGGGTGGGAGTGGGGGGGGGGGGGGGCGGGAGGAAGAAAGGGAGAGGTGGAGCCAGTGGGCTGAGGGAGAGCTGAGAAGGGGAGGAGAAAGTAAGGACTACCTGAAATTGGAGAAGTCAATGTTCATACCGCTAGGGGTACAAACTGCCCAAGCGAAATATGAGGTGCTGCTCCTCCAATTTACGGTGGTCCTCACTCTGGCCATGGAGGAGGCCGAGGACAGAAAGGTCGGATTGGGAATGGGAGGGGGAGTTGAAGTGCTGAGCCACCGGGAGATCAGGTTGGTTATTGCGAACCGAGCGGAGGTGTTCGGCGAAACGATCGCCAAGCCTACTCTTGGTCTCACCGATGTAGATCAGCTGATATCTAGGCCCAAAACGTTGCCTATTTCCTTCGCTCCATAGATGCTGCCTCGCCCGCTGAGTTTCTCCAGCATTTTTGTCTACCTTCGATTTTCCAGCATCTGCAGTCTTTGTTTACTCTTAACCAAGACATTGATGAACATGGGCTGAATTATTCTAAAAACCAACGGAGGAAATCACTTTAAACTCGTGTCCATTCACACCCCAAAGGTTCGGGAACCTTCTTGCCACAAAGTCCAGAGAAGGCCAGGGGAATCCCACCTCTCCATCATCATTTAGTTTAGTTTAGAGATACAGTGCGGAAACGGGCTCTTCGGCCCCACTGTGTCCCCACCGACCAACAATCCCGCACATCAACACTATCCTATATACATTTACAATTATACCAAGCCAATTAGCCTACAAACATTTACGTCTTTGGAGTGTGGGAGGAAACCAGAGCACCTGGAGAAAACCCACGCAAGAACGTACAAACTCCGTACAGACAGGACCGAACCCAGGTCTCTGGCGCAGTGAAGCAGCAGTTTTACCACTGCGCCACAGTGCCGCCATCTTTCTCCACCTCTCTCTCTATCCCTCTCTATCTCTCCATCTTTCCCTCTGTCTCTCCCTCTTTCTCCCTCCCTTTCCACCTCGCTCTGTCTCTCCGCCTCTCCCGACCCTTTAAGATTCTCTTTCAAACCTATCCCTTTGGTCACCTATCCTAATAACTCCTATCTGCTGTCATTTGTTCGGGTTACTCCCGCATCTTGCCTGGAGGCACTCTGCCACATTGGGACTGCAATAAAGTCCAAATTGTTGTTAATGTTATTAACTTGCTGATCAGACCTACAATGCTACAATCGTTGCAGCCTTAGTTCAAAGTCCCCAAAATAGCTAATGTTCAACCAAGTTTGCAAAATAGCTGTGTTGGAGACTCTTACAAAGGAGTAAGGGATTAGTGTAGGCCATTCAGCCCTTCCAATCCATTCTGAGTTTCAATATGTCCATTGTTGATCATCTCAATCCCATTTACTGCTCTCTTCATTACTGTTGACAAAATGTATTGATGTTCTTAGAGGATGAAGGGGATTCTCATTGAAACTAGCAGGGCTAACGGAATCAAGGCATATGGGGAAAAGGCAGGAACAGGGTACTGATTCTGGATGATCAGCCAGGATCATATTGAATGGCAGTGATGGCCCACGGGCCGAATGGCCTAGTCCTGCACCTGCTTTCTATGAAAGTCACCAAATAGTGAAAGGCTTGGATAGAGTGAATGCGGACTAGATGCTTCCATTAGTGGGAGAGTCTAGGACTAGATGGCACAGCCTCAGAATAAAAGGACGTACCTTTGGAAAGGAGATGCGGTGGAATTTCTCTAATCAGAGGGTGGTGAATCTGTGGAATTCATTGCCACAGACGGCTGTGGAGGCCAGGTCATTAAGTATTTTTTAAGGTGGAGATAGATAGATTATTGATTAGTATGGGTGTCAGGGGTTATGGGGAGAAGGCAGGAGATTGGGATTGAGAGGGAAAGATAGATCAGCCATGATTGAACGGCGGAGTAAACCTGATGGGCCGAATGGCCTAATTCTGCTCCTATCACATGAACATAAACTTATGAATATATTTGGGATTTAACATTTTTGGAACCACATGACATCACTGAGCCTTAAAACAAACATAGTTGGTCAGGTTCCAGAGGGAGATAGATAGAGTGAGCTCGGCTGAGTTCTATTCCACTGCCAGCATCGATTCAGCACAAATACAGATGAGATATTACACATTGGTTTCCCTTTAATGAAAATGTCAGGCGTTCTGTGCTGGACCAGGGCAAGGATTTGTGAGTAAAGGCCATGGCTCCTGGTGCCTTAGCTGGCCATCAGGTGGATGGACTGCTGGCTTCATGATGGCCAACGGCAGTAAGGTCAAGGGCAGTCTCTGGCGCTGTGAGACGGTGGAACATATCCTGAGGTCACACAGGAATGTGGGCTTTCACAAAGAATCACATCACGGTGGGATTAGCACCAACGTCATTGTAACTCCTCCAGCAACATATAGCGCAGTGTCGCCATTCGTAATCTCTTTAATTTGAGTTTCCAAACAGGATCCAATGTCTGAACTAAACGGGGAGGGGGGGGGGTGTTGATGTACGAGGCTTCACGCTGAAATTATGCCCAACAAAATGCCCAATGTTTCAACAAACTTTCCTCCCTGGAGCCAATAACTAAAACAAGGAAATTAAATTAAACTCGCAAAATGCGGTCTAGGGCAAAGTCACAGTTGGGCAGCACAGTGGCGCAGCGGTAGAGTTGCAGCCTCACAGCTCCAGCGAGCCGACTTCCATCCTGACCACGGGTGCTGCCTGTATGGAGTTTGTACATTCTCCCCATGACCCGCGTGGGTTTTCACCAGGTGCTCCGGTTTCCTCCCACACTCCAAAGACGGACAGGCTTATAGGTTAATTGGCTTATGGGCAGTTTAATGTTAGTGTGCGGGGATCGCCGGTCAGCGCGGACTCGGTGGGCCGAAGGGCCTGTTTCCGCTCTGTACCTAAAACCTGTCATCTCCCAGTAATGGCCATGGATGAGGGGGACATATGTCCATCAGTCTCCAAAGAAAGGAAGGCTGACAGTCATATACGGCATGGAAACAGGCCTTTCAGCCCAACTTGCCCATGCTGACCAAGATGCCCCATCTAAACTAGTCCTTCCTCCACCTGCCCATGTTTGGCCCATAACCTTCTAAACCTATCATATCCATGTGCCCCGTCCTAATGTAAGTAACTGCTGCAACTATCTCCTCTGGCAGCTCATTCCACATCATTCCCCTCTCACCTTAAACCTATGTCCTTTAGTTCTTGATTCCCCTACTCTGGGTAAAGGACTCTGTGCATCTATTGCCCTCGTGATCCTATGCAGCTCTGTAAGATCACCCCTCATCCTCCTGCACTCCAAGGAACGAGGTCCTAGCTTGCCCAGCCTCTCTCTAAACCTCAGACCCTCGAGTCCTGGCTGCGTCCTTGTAATGAGCCTGTCCCACTTGGCGATTTTTTAGGCGACCATCATAGTCGTAGCAGGTCACCGAAAAACCGGCAATGGCCCACGTCATCTTGGCGACAACCTACGTCATCTTGGTGACAACCTACGTCATCGTGGCGACAACCTACGACAGCACCTACGTCAGGAGAAGTCAAGCTACGCTCATTGGCGTCAAACCCACGGTCGCCAAAAAATGTTCAACATGTTGAGAATTTAGCGGCAACTAGAAAGACGCTACGACTTTTTGCGCGACTGAGGAGACGACTCCCAGCGACCACCGGCGAACATGTGGCCACAAACTAGTCGCCTGTAGTTGCCTAAACAATGGCCTAAGTGGGACAGGCCCATTAATCTTCTGTACACCCGTTCCAGCTTAACAACATCTTTCCTATAGAAGATGAACACAAGACTGCAGATTCTATTGACAGAGGAGCACCTTCCACAGCCTCAGGATGTCCCACCCAGGGAAGTATTTCTGTAGTCTAATCATTGGTGTTATTTAGCAGTGAGCATCTAATGTACACACCACAGTCCCCACAACCTGGACCTTGATGACCGAGGTACATGAATAAATATTGAGCTGAGTATCCATGGGAACTGCCCGACTGTTCTCTGTGCGCTCGCTGCCAGGAGTCCTTGATGACCACAGGAGGTGCAGAGATATACATTCCTTCCTGCAACCCAGTCAACCGCGGAACACTGTGCTGCTGCAACACGCCAACCTGCAGTACACAACGTCTGCTCACGTTCCTGAGTGCCTTCACATAGATGTTGGCGGCTTGCTGGCTTGAGTGTTTGACGGCACTCTCTGTACTCTCTGGAGTTTAGAAGGATGAGGGGGAACCTCATTGTGGGTGTGCAGAGGATGTTTCAACTAGTGGGAGAGTCCAGGACCAAAGGGCACAGCCTCACAATAAAAGGACGAACCTCTACAATGCAAGTAAAACAATTCAAATAAAACCATGGTATTGTGGTAGGGTTCATAAAGAAATGAAGGTGGCACAGTGGCGCAGCGGTAGAGTTGCTGCCTCACAGCGCCAGAGACCCTCGTTCGATCCCGACTACCAGTCCTGTCTGTACGGAGTTTATACGTTCTCCCCGTGACCGCGTGGGTTTTCTCTAGGTGCTCCAGTGCCAAAGACGTACAGGTTTGGAGGTTAATTTAGTGCTGGTAAGGTGTAGAAATGTCACCAGTGTGTGTAGGATAGAGTTAATGTACGGGGTGATCACTGGTCAGTGTGAACTCGGTCGGGTCGGAGGGCCTGTTTCCACGCTGTATCTCTAAAGTCAAAAGTAACGTTTAGAATGGAGATGGGGAGGAATTTCTTAAGTCAGAGGGTGGTGAATCTGTGGAACTCATTGCCACAGACGGCTGTGGAGGCCAAGTCATGGGCTATTTTTAAGGGGGAGATTGGCAGATTTTTGATTAGTGCGGGTGTCAGGGGTTATGGGGAGAAGGCAGGAGAACGGAGTTGAGAGGGAAAGATAGATCAGCCATGATTGAATGGTAGACTCGATGGGCCAAATGCCATAATTCTGCCCTCATGTCTCATGAACTTTAGGTTTGTTTCCTCATTTTGTTCCCCAGTAAGATTGTGCGGCTGCACTTTCTCCTTGCTTTCGTGACTTCAATTGGTAAAAGACATAAATATCGCCTGCAGTGAGATTTCCAACCACACTGGTCTGCAAAATCATCGTTCTTCTTTACTGACAGAATAACTAGGTTTAACTAACCCTGCTTCCCCTGAAACCGTGACATTTAAAGGGCCGACACATGGGCGGCACGGTGGCGCAGCGGTAGAGTTGCTGCCTCACAGCGCCAGAGATCCGGGATCCATCCTGACCACGGGTGTCTTGTTTCTTGATTAGTACGGGTGTCAGGGGTTACGGGGAGAAGGCAGGAGAATGGGGTTAGGAGGGAGAGATAGATCAGCCATGATTGAATGGTGGAGTAGACTTGATAGGCCGAATGGCATAATTCTACTCCTACTCCTTATGACCTTATGAGTTAGTACGTTCTCCCCGTGACCTGCGTGAGATCTTCGGTTTCCTCCCACACTTGAAAGACGTACATATTTGTAGGTTAGTCGGCTTGGTATAAATGTAAATTGTCCCGAGTGTGTGTAAAATAGTTGATGTGCGGGAATCACAGGTCAGCCTCGATGGGCCGAAGGGCCTGTTTCCCCATTGTATCTCTAAAAAAACACATATTGCTAGAGTAACTCAGCATGTCGGGCAACATCCCTGGAGAACATGGATAGGTGACGTTTTGGGTCGGGACCCGTCTTAAGAAGGGTCTTGACCCAAATCATTACCTATCCATGTTCTCCAGGGATGCTGCCCGACATGCTGAGTTACTCCAGCACTCTGTGACTTTCCTTGGTAAACCACTAGCTGCAGTTCCTTCTTTCCACATTTAAATGGTCAAGTTTCCCCTTAAACATGTTCGGAAACTTGATTTTGAATCCTGGGACCTCTCATTTCAGATTAGTTTATTGCCACCTGTACCGAACCGAGGTACATTGAAAAGCTTCTGTTGCGAGCTGGCCAGTCAGCAGAGGAGACAATACAGATAAGAAATGTTGCTGCCTGTAGCAGTGGAGATTTAGGAGTGCGGGGCGACTAGATCTGCTACTGTGGCCAGCACGCAAACAGCCGCCATCTCTTCAATGGCATCTCCACTAGCGAGACCACAAAGGTTCAGGGTCTCTGGGACCTCCCCCAGGGCAGGCAGGTGACAATAACACAGACCCTGCCAGCAACACCCAATTCCCATAAATGAATCTTACAAATCTGCAAGGTCTGTAGTTTTGTTGGCTGTAAATCACCGTGAGATGTGCCGCGGTAGTAAAGGCTGCAATATGCATGCAAGATTTACTTTATTTTAATGAGCAGGACGCAATTAAAGAGATGATTACCCGGTTGGTGCAGGGACTGAGACTCCATGAAGCAGACGGTCACCCAGTAGAGTGGATGTCTGGGTTTAATAGTCTGGCACCATGTACTGCAAATGTGAGCCCAATTGAAGAAATCTCAGTTAGCGGACTGAATGAGGAAGCAGTTAAAGCAGGCTCCAATGTTCCCACAGTGATTGAAGGGGAGCCTGGCCCTATAGGGTGCAATGGAATGAAGGTTTGGTTGAATAAGCTGCCACCTAACACAGTGAAGTCAGCTGAACTATTCAAATAAATAAATAGACAGATTCTTGATTCAACGTAGAACAGAGGGGGCAGAATGCTGGTGCCAGTGCCGAAGGAGAGGAGATGATTTACACCAGCCTTATAAATGGACCTTTGCATTGGGAATGGTTGAATGAGTTCTTCTCATTCTTGGACACCAATGAGGTGCACCATTAACCTTGAAATGGCTTGGGGGAGATTGATCGCAGTTCCCCCCCTCGCTCTCTGTCCAAGGCAGAGGGGAGCAAGCCTGAATGTGGATTTCGCACAGAGCTATGTGGCAGAGGTAATGGGGAGCGGGGGAGCGGGGATGGGATGGGTCCCTGGAGATAAAGCCTTTACATGGGAACCTCAGACAGACGTCGCTTTGCCCACAGTCACTGGAATGACCCGTATCTTCACATCCTGTTGCCGTGTGGAAAAGAGTTCCTCAAAATATTTTTCCTCCTTGCTCGGGTTTGTGATCGTTTCGTACTGAAAGGAGGTGAGTCAATCCTTTTGGGAGATGGGATTAGCAAAACTAACAGGAACACAAATCAGGAGGGTTCAGACGCTGTGTGAAAGGAGGCCAAGAGAGAACCTTTCATCTGTTGTCCTGTGAGTCAATGGTCTGGAGCAGAGCCTATCCCATTATGTCATGTTCCAGTGATGTGTAGAACAAATCAGACACTCACGGGGCCCATATACACACGGCCAAAGGGCTATAAAGGAGTTTTGTTTCATATGGTGTGTCATAAAATATATGTAAGGTAAATTAGAATTTGTTTTTTGTGGTTATGAAGTTATCACAGTGGTTTTACCAAATGTTGATTGCTCTAGCAGTGCGGTTTGATCTCACTGTTGGAACCATATTAACCCATTCTTTACTGCTCCTTGGTTTATTTTACTGTATATATTACACTAATGCCCAGCTTCCATTTTATTACTTCTTTAGTTTGGAGATACAGCGAGGAAACTGGCCCTTCAACCCACCGAGTCTGTGATTTCCCCGCACACTAACACCATCCTACACACACTAGGGACCATTTGCAATTAACCAACAAACCTGTACGTCTTTGGAGTGTGGGAGGAAACCGGAGCACCCGGAGAAAACCCACGGGCCAACTTGCCCACACCGGCCAACACGTACGTCCCAGCTGCACTAGTCCCACCTGCCTGTGCTTTGACCCATATCCCTCCAAACCTGTCCTATCCATGTCTCTGTCTAAGAGTTTTTTAAACGTTGTAGGAACATAAAAACATAGAAAATAGGTGCAGGAGTAGGCCATTCGGCCCTTCGAGCCAGCACCACAATTCAATATGATCATGGCTGATCATCCAAAATCAGTACCCCGTTCCTGCTTTCTCCCCATATCCCTTGATTCCGTTAGCCCTAAGAGCTAAATCTAACTCCCTCTTGAAAGCATCCAGTGAATTGGCCTCCACTGCCTTCTGTGGCAGAGAATTCCACAGATTCACACCCATCTGGGTGAAGATGTTTTTCCTCATCCCAGTCCTCAGTTGGGATAGTCTCTGCTTCAACTACCTCCTCTGGAAGCTCGTTCCATACACCAACCACCCTTTGTGTGAGAAGGTTAACCCTCAGGTTCCTGTTAAATCTTCCCTCCCTGCCCCCCCCCACCGTAAACCTATTCCCCTGGTTCTTGGCGTGTCCTCGTGTCTGCCTCAGACACAAGCTCCATCAGAGTCAATGGAATAATTGTTTCAGACAAAGCCTGACCTCCACACATGGCTGTAGTATCTTCAGCAACACAAGAGGAGATCAACTCAAGGGAATGAACAGGGTTTGAAGCCACAAGGTGCTGATTGCCAGCCAAGATTACTTGCACTGAGCCAAAGGCAACCCCTGTTTTGAATCCTTGCGAAGGATATGGGGATGACTGGTAACGTTGCTGGAGGCTGCATCTTGTAGGTTTGCAACTGATCCCAGCTGAAACAGGGGTAGGACTAGTCTCAATATCCTTTGGTCAGGGAAGGAAACAAAATCATCTGAGGCTCAGAATTCTGGTGGCCGTCCAATAACAGCAATAGGCTGCTTTTATAAAGCAGTCTTGAAGTGAATTAACATATTAAAGCATTCCGCAGAGCACAACCAGGTGTTGGGCATGAGCGGGCGGAAGAGGTTCCATGGACTGGGTAAGCTTTTGAAGATGGAGAAGAGTTGGTACAGCTGAGGCATGTAATGGATAGAGTGACCACAGCGTTACTGCCCCTGAACAAGCAACACAGGGCTCATGCACACTAGGTACAGGAGGAAGATTCAGGTTCGTAAAGACACAATGTTGGAGTAACTCAGCGGGATAGGCAGCATCTCTGGAGAGAAGGAATGGGTGACGTTTTGGGTCGAGGCCCTTCTTCAGACTGAAGTGTAAAGTGAGATCGTGGAGTCTCAGAAATGGTGGTTGGAAAATAAAGAAAGCAGGGTAATAATAAATAAGTCTCATTAAGAGTACCAGCTCACACCTCCTGTGACCAATGTTATATGATCAATACAAGGCAGCAACTCTACCGCTGCGCCACCATACAAATGAGAAGGAAAACAGCGAAGGCGGCTATCCATGTTATACAGGGGTGTTGCCGGACCTGCTGAGTTACTCCAGCACTTTATGTCCTTTTGCGTATTAACCAGCATCTGCAGTTCCTTGTTTCTGTTCTCTGTTCTTACAAGATTCGTAATCCAATCTGTTCGAACAATATTTATAATCCAGTTGGCCAGGAATAAAGTTCTGGGAACAAGTGATGAAATGTTGCCGAGGCATCTGGGGAGATGTAATGACAGAAACCACCGGTGTAATTAATGTTGATCACGGAGCAACCAAACCTCAAGATAAACGAACGAGGCAGCATGTTCTAGTCAAAGACAAGTGATCCCATGTGCCACGGGTTAGAACAAACCTCTGCACCATTGCCACGGCCAGTAGCAATGGTTGACCATTAAACTTCCCATGGGAGGCAGTGGCTTCCCATCCACAGCCCTGCACATCCTCACAGCCTCGCACATTGGTGTAAAGGGCGAGTATGGAATGAGCTGTCGGTCGTTGAGGCAGGTACTATCACAACGTTTAAGAAACATTTAGTACATGGATAGAAGATAGACACAAAAAGCTGGAGTAACTCAACGGGACAGGCAGAGCATCTCTGGAGAGAAAGATCTGAAGAAGGGTCTCGACCCGAACGTCACCCATTCCTCCTCTCCACAGATGCTGCCCGTCCCGTTGAGTTACTCCAGCTTTTTGTGTCTATCTTCGGTTTAAACCAGCATCTGCAGTTCTTTCTTACACAAGGAAAGAACAGGTTTCGAGGCATATGGGCCTAACGCAGGCAGGTGGGACTAGTGTAGATGGGACATGTTGGTCTAGTGTAGATGGGACATGTTGGTCTAGTGTAGATGGGACATGTTGGTCTAGTGTAGATGGGACATGTTGGTCTAGTGTGGGTGGGACATGTTGGTCTAGTGTAGGTGGGACATGTTGGTCTAGTGTAGATGGGACATGTTGGTCTAGTGTAGATGGGACATGTTGGTCTAGTGTAGGTGGAACATGTTGGTCTAGTGTAGATAGGACATGTTGGTCTAGTGTAGATGGGACATGTTGGTCTAGTGTAGATGGGACATGTTGGTCTAGTGTAGATGGGACATGTTGGTCTAGTGTGGGTGGGACATGTTGGTCTAGTGTAGATGGGACATGTTGGTCTAGTGTAGATGGGACATGTTGGTCTAGTGTAGGTGGGACATGTTGGTCTAGTGTAGATGGGACATGTTGGTCTAGTGTAGATGGGACATGTTGGTCTAGTGTAGATGGGACATGTTGGTCTAGTGTGGGTGGGACATGTTGGTCTAGTGTGGATGGGACATGTTGGTCTAGTGTAGATGGGACATGTTGGTCTAGTGTAAATGGGACATGTTGGTCTAGTGTAGATGGGACATGTTGGTCTAGTGTAGATGGGACATGTTGGTCTAGTGTAGATGGGACATGTTGGTCTAGTGTAGGTGGGACATGTTGGTCTAGTGTAGATGGGACATGTTGGTCTAGTGTAGGTGGGACATGTTGGTCTAGTGTAGATGGGACATGTTGGTCTAGTGTAGATGGGACATGTTGGTCTAGTGTAGGTGGGACATGTTGGTCTAGTGTAGATGGGACATGTTGGTCTAGTGTAGATGGGACATGTTGGCCTAGTGTAGGTGGGACATGTTGGTCTAGTGTAGATGGGACATGTTGGCCTAGTGTAGGTGGGACATGTTGGTCTAGTGTAGATGGGACATGTTGGTCTAGTGTAGATGGGACATGTTGGTCTAGTGTAGATGGGACATGTTGGTCTAGTGTAGGTGGGACATGTTGGTCTAGTGTAGATGGGACATGTTGGTCGGTGTGGGCAAGTTGGGCCGAAGGGCCTGTTTCCATGCATTAGTCTATGAATAATTAACAATGGTGCATAATTGCTATTTGAAGGTGGCCCGTTAATACATTTAAAAAAGAGTTGGACCATTGGATGGGTGAACTTTGGTGGGAACCAACCATTGACTGTGCTTCTCTCTCTGTAGATGCTGCTTTACCTGCTGTGCATTTCCAACCTGTTTTAGTTTTTATCTGATGATAACCTTAACCGTACTATATTTTGTGAAGCTAGTATTACTTGCTTTTACATTTTATCCGAGACATTTTAATGCTAATTATGACATTTGAACGGCATATGATAAACCTGACATTTTAATTCTTGATCAGTACGGGTGTCAGGGGTTACGGGGAGAAGGCAGGAGAATGGGTTTGAGTGGGAGAGATAGATCAGCCATGATTGAATGCGGAGTAGACTCGATGGGCCAAATTGCCTAATTCTGATCCTATGACCTGTGAACATTCGAATGTTTATTTTTCATTTCATGACGTTTCCTTTGTTGCTTCCTGTACATCATCCACACCACTGGACCAATAATGATCCTGGTGTTTCTGCAATGATACGATACAATACGATAGAACTTTATTTCCCAGGAGGGATATTGGTCAGAGCACTTCCTTTAGCTTTACACCGTGTGTTAGCTACTTCCTGTGTCGATCATCAATGCTTGACTTTACAACTTGAGGCTTTGATCCTCACGTCACCTTGCATTACACTAAACCTCCCACTGGTGTTCACTAAGACCATCTGTCAACAACTCAGTCCAGTCCAACATATTCAGCTGACGTCACGTTGCTAAAAGCGGGAACAGCAGCGCAGTGGTGCAGCCCAGCCGGGCAGCCCTGAGGATCCGCAGCTGTCTGCACTGCTTGAAACCTGCACTGCAAGGAATCAATGTCGGTGCATCATCCTGCACGCAGGTCTGGGAGCTTGTGAGGGCACGACAAGCAAGTCAGGAGCGGCACAGTGGCGCAGTGGGTAGAGCTGCTGCTTCCCAGCGCCAGAGACCCGGGTTTGATCCTGGAATGTGAGAGGAAACCGGAGCACCCGGAGAAAACCCACGCAGTCACAGGGTGAACGTACAAACTCACGCAGTCCCAGGGAGGACGTATCCCGTGGCCTGCATGGGTTTTCTCCGGGTGCTCCGGTTTCCTCCCACATTCCAAAGATGTACAGGTTTGTAGGTTAATTGGCTTCTGTAAATTGTCCCTAGTGTGTAGGATAGTGCTAGTGTACGGGGTGATCGCTGGTCGGCACGGACTCGGTGGGCCGAAGGGCCTATCTCCACACTGTCTGGAAAAAAAAACTGTATGACACTACATCTAAACACACTGACCAATCTTCACTTGGAGCTGAAAGCAGGAGGCAGGGGTTACAGAATTTAATGATTGCGAGCTTGCGTACAAAACGTTGCTAGCAAGGCCAAGGCTCCAAGATGAGCCATGTAGTCTTCATTGATTACTAGGGTAGCCAACTTTCTCACTCCCAAATAAGGGGCAAAAGGTCAAAACAAGCGACAAATTCCCGACGGCAATTGGTTGACCGACTCGGCCGTGACTGGGTGAATGATGAGTTGGCCCGGGTGCTGGACTGCACACAAAGCCCAGTCGGCGGGTCAGCTGAGGAGTTTTGGCGCCCCGTCCAACTCATGAACTGATGATGGGCCATGAGAAGGAGGGGTGGTGGTGGTGTTGGCGGTCAGCAAAGGTCCGAAGGTCGGACAGCTGGCCGGGCTGCCGACCGACCAACGGGGCCACGGGCGAGGCGCTGCTGCTGCTGCACTCCACGGGCTGCACTACGTCGGGACGGGTAAGGCAGGGCCGGTTGCGGCACTCCGACCCGACAGTCCCCTCGACCCGAGTAGTAACAGTCAGATACAGGACTAGGGCGGTCCCGTACGGGACAAACCAATTTAGCTCAAAATACTGGATGTCCCGGCTAATACGGGAGAGTTGGCAACCCTATTAGTCACGCATCAGGCAGAGCAGAGTCAGCATTACATCCTAAACCTACATCCAGCACAGATCTTTCACCAGAAACAGGGACAGGGAGGAGGAGACTCTGAATAAACTTGTCACCGTGGAGAAAAATGATAACAGAAACTCAACATTACATCTTAAACTCAAAGTGATTTAGATATAAATTGCAACTGCAGAGCTGTACGATATTATCGATACTGTGATACTGATCTCTGAATGATTTCATTGTTCTATCTGGGACATATGACAATAAAACACTCTTGACTCCAGCCTCTCCTCCAGTGTTTGTCCCTTGGCCCACATTCAGAACTAATTTGTTTCTATATCCCCTCATTTTGCTGGTATTTATATTTCAGTTTGGAATGGTTGCCTCTTTCCAGCTGGCACTTGCTTCATTTTCTATTACTTTCTGCTCCTAATACTTACGGAATTAGCCTCTAATTCTACACGATCTGTCTCCCTGTTGACATTAACCCCATTCATGTGGCTCGTGTTTCCAGCTAATGGTGTCCATCGCTTGACTATCTAACTAACAGAAGATAGACACAAAGCTGGAGTAACTCGGCGGGACAGGCAGCATCTCTGGAGAGAAGGAATGGGTGGCGTTTCGGGTCAAGACTTCTTCAGACTGAAGAAAAGTCATGACCTGTAGCATGAATATGATGCCAAATTCAACTGATCTCATCGGCCTCCACATGATCCATGTCCCTCCAATCCCTGCAATTCCACGTGGCGATCTAAATGCATCTAACACAAATGACACAATTATTGGTGTTTAGCTTCTCAGTCTCCTGATGTTCATTCCCCATGAGTCAGAGAGTCGTCAATCGTTGCTGTGGAGTTTATTGGAGAGAAAGATTGAGAGATGCAAGCCCTAGAAAGTCATAGTCATAGAGTGATACAGTGTGGAAACAGGCCCTTCAGCCCAACTTGCCCACAACTGCCAATATGTCCCATCTACACTAGTCCTACCCGCCTGCATTAGGCCTATATTCCTCTAAACCCGACCTATCCGTGTACCTTTGCCTCCATCACAGTGAGGATGTGCTTGGTGAACTCACTGTGGTGGATGTTTAATTTGTGTTTATTGTATGTTTTGTTTTTATTGGTTCTGTGTATGACTGCAGGCAACGTAATTTCGTTCAGGCCGAAAGGTCTGAATGACAATAAAGGAATCTAATTCTAATTCTAATTCTAATACCTGTCTAACAGTTGTGATAGTCCCTGCCTCAACTACCTCCTCTGGCAGCTCGTTCCATACACCCACCACGTTACCCATCAAGTTCCTGATAAATCATTCCCTCTTGCTTTATTTGTTCTCACACTCTGGTATTTGGCCATCTTGTTCATACCTTCTCCAAAATCTGTTCTTCTCAGTGCTGGAACTTGGCTGCACCTCGGCTAAAATCCACCTCCCATTTTGTTGGTGCTTGAATAGTTTCCCTGGAATTTGTCACTTTCACCTCGTATTTGCCTCTGTTGGCAGCCTGTCTATTCCCTTTGCTCTTTCACTTGTCTCATTGCAGTGTGGCTAATTGTGACCAAGTTGCTTATATGAAACACCTTCCCGTTCAGTATAATCGGTGCCAGAATAAATAGTGTGTGAGCGATGTTAAAATGTCTGGAAAAAGTCACTCTAATTCCTTCAGCTAACCAATCTGCTGAGTTGCAGTTCATGGCAAAGCCTGTCCCTGCTTTAGACTTTAGAGATTCAGCGCGGAACAGGCCCTTCGGCCCACCGAGTCCACACCGACCAGCGATCACCCCGTACACTAGCACCAACCTATACACTAGGGATCATTTACAATTTTTACCAAAGCCAATTAGCCTACAAGCCTGCCGCCTTTGGAGTGTGGAAGGAAACCAGAGCACCTGGAGAAAACCCACGCAGGTCACGGGGAGAACGTACAAACTCCGTACAGACAGCCTCCGTGGTCAGGATCGAACCCGGGTCTCCGGCGCTGTGAGGCAGAAACTCTACCGCTGCGCCACCGAGAAGCCCTGTGTTGGGTGTAAGAACACGTGAGTGTGTGAATGCAAAGTTTTGTGTGTGTCTGTGTGCTGGTTAACATGCATATAAACATGCGCATCTGAACACCCTGTATTTATTTAGCGAATGCAAAGTCCTTTAGCCAAGCAGTTGCCTCTTGAACAAGCACACCGTGCGGTTGGGCTGCTGCCCCATTTGTGAAGGCTGGCCAAGCAGGGGCCTTGTCCAGTCCTGAATAGCAAAGAAGATCAAAGCCATTGATGGTGTAACGGCCCGCTTCCTCTGTGCCCAACGTGAGTCTCTTGGAGACAGATGACGTCGATGTAGTGTTGGTGGGCGAGGACTTCGATGAGGTGTCACTTGGCTGCAGAGAGGCCTTCAACATTCAGTTGTAGTATTCGGAGAGCAGGTGCAACTGCTAGGTGCTCTTGAGGCTGGTCGTTGTTGCTGCTTTCGGCTTTGGGATAATGACTAGGATTCTTTGACTTGGCTCTCAGGCGTCGCCTTGTAGAATTTAGTCTGCTGGGAGGATCATTGGCTTCCCCAGGCGAGCCTGGGTACTGACGGGGGGCGCGACGAGAACGCTGATCCATTGCCCCTGTGACCTGACTCTGTGGGCAGAACTGTGGGTTGAGAGGGGATGAGGTCATAGTCATAGACTGATACAGCCTAGAAACAGGCCCGTCGGCCCAACTTGCCCATACTGACCAACATGTCCCAGCTACACTAGTCCCACCTGCCTGTGTTTGGGCCACATCCATCCAAACCTGTCCCATCCATGTACCTGTCTAACAGTTTCTTAAACATTGCGATAGTCCCAGCCTCAACTACATCCTCTGGCAGCTCATTCCATACGCCCACCACCCTTTGTGTGAAAAAGTTACTCTTCAGATTCCTATTAAATCTTTTTCCCTTCACCTGTGGTTTTCATGAGTTTGGAATTTCTTGAAGCAGAATTAGGCCATTTGGCCCATCAAGTCTACTCCGCCATTCAATTGTGGCTGATCTATCTTTCCCTCTCAACCCCATTCTCCTGCCTTCTCCCTATAACCCCTGACACCCGTACTAATCAAGAAGAACCACCCTTACTACTCCCAGAAAGGCGCTTAAAGGCTCCCGGGGACTCTCGTTTCATTTCAGATTTCCATCGTGCAAGTGGTTTGCTTCCACGAAAATAAACGCGCTTTTGTTTACTTTACATTCTCTCTTGCACTGCCCACAGCCACGTCATTTACATGAGATGAACGGGGCAAGTGTTTTACACACACACACAAAAAACACACACATGAACGCACACACACACAAAAAAACACACATGCACGCACTCACAAAAACACATGCACAGAAAACGCATGCACGCCCGCACACACATACACACACACACACGCACACATACACAAAAACACACGCACACACACGCACGCGCACACATGCCCGCACACACACGCGCACACACGCCCGCACGCACACAGAAAAACACACGCACACACGCCCGAGCCCACACACATGCACACACGTACTCACGCGCACACACATGCACACACGTGCACACACACGGCACATACACAAAAACACACGCACACACACATGCGCATGCATGTACGTACACACATTGTCCCGTGTTCTGAGGTACAGTACTACTAAATACTTTACTTTGTCACATGTGACAAGTCGCAGTGAAATTCTTTGCTTGCGTACCGAAGGTGTGTGGTCGCCCATAAAGTTCACTAACAAAGTTACAAAGTACTCCCCCCCTCCCCCATCTCCTCACGCCGCCCCCCACTCCATGCCCCTCCCCACACTGGGCCCCTCCCTCACCAGGCCCCTCCCACACCAGGTCCCTCCATTACCAGGCCCCTCCCACACCATGCCCCTCCCACACTGGGTCCCTCCCCACACCGGGCCACTCCCACACCAGGCCCCTCCCACACATGGCCCCTCCCACATCTGGCCCCTCCCACACCTTCCCCCCCACACTAGGCCCCTCCCTCACCATGCCCCTCCCACACATGGCCCCTCCCACACAAGGCCACGCCCACATTATACCCCTCCCACACTAGGTCCCACACTGGGTCCTCCTTTGTTCCTTCCCCAGGCAGTACAGTGAAAAGCTTTGGTTGCGTGGTGCTAACCATCCAGCAGGAAGACAATACATGATTACAATCGAGTTGTCCACAGTGTACTGACAACAGTTTCGAGCCAGTGTTCAGGTAGCTGGCTGCTGTGCAAAGCTGAGAGGCACAGGGTGCGATTTGTCAGCGTAAATAACGTGTTTCAGCCAAGAACGTTTAGCCCAGCCCAAAGAACACGCTGAGAGATGGACATAATGACCAAAGAGCCAACAGGGGCTGATGTCACTGCATGATGTCACCCTGTTAGGGCAGCTCTCTGGAGGTTGAGGGGCAATGAGAAACAGCCTAGCGCCAGAGAGAACAGCTTCTCCCTCATAAAACACCAGCAACTGAATGGCCTCTTGTTTTTGTAGAGCGTTTATTGAGGCAGGGCAAGAAATAAATTGTTATCCTTACTTAATGTTGCTTAAAATTAGGCTCTGCCTCCAGGACAAATGAGGCTGTTGCTGTGTCTCATTGCGCTAAAAGGCTGGGTGTGAAAATATTACATCAGTTAATTGGCTTTCAGTGAGAAAATTCAGAATGCGGAGCTATTAACTAGTCGCTGCCCCTTGTGCCACTCTTTAACTGCGAGAAGCCTCGCGCAGCCAGGCTAATCGTAGACTAACAGCGCCCGTCAGCTTTCACTTCAGTTTAGTTTATTGTCACGTGTACCGAGGTACAGTGAAAAGCTTTTGTTGCGTGCTAACCAGTCAGCGGAAAGACAATACATGATTACAATTGTGCCATTTACAGTGTACAGATACTGTACATGATAAGGGAATAACGTTTAGTGCAAGGTATGGAGTGATCGCTGGTCGGCGCGGCCTCAGTGGGCCTAAAGGCCTGTTTCCATGCTGTATTTCTAAAGCCTAAACGTCTAAAGTAAAATTTCAGTTTAATTTATTGTCACGTATACCGAGGTACAGTGAAAAGCTTTTGTTGCGTGCTATCCAGTCAGCGGAAAGACAATACATGATTACAATCGAGCTGTTTACAGTGTACAGATACATAATAAGGGAATAACGTTTAGTGCAAGGTAAAGCCAGTAAAGTCCGGTCAAAGATAGTCCGAGGGTCACCAATAAAGACAATAGCTGCAAGATACATGCTGATGTAAGGTTAAAGGCTAAATACCCGAACATTATTTCCTGCTGAGAATGCTATTTCTCTCTCTCTGCCATAAATGCAAAACCCGACGTACCTTAAAATGCAACAACCCACTGCGATAAAACTGCCACGGTCCATTTCCAATGATTCAGAAGCCCCAAAGGTAGATGCAAAGTGCTGGAGTAACTCAGAGGGTCAGGCAGCATCTCTGGAGAACATGGATAGGTGACGTTTCAGAGTGCTGGAGTAACTCAGCGGGTCAGGCAGCATCTCTGGAGAACATGGATAGGTGACGTTTCAGAGTGCTGGAGTAACTCAGCGGGTCAGGCAGCATCTCTGAAGAACATGGATACATGACGTTTTGGGTTGGGAGAAGGGTCTCAATCTGAATCGTCACCTATCCGTGTTGTCCAGAGATGCTACCTGACCCGCTGAGTTACTCCAGCACTTTGTGTCTATCGTTGGTATAAACCAGCATCTGCAGTTCCTTGTTGTTACTGCAGCGTGAATAGAGAAGTTAGAACTGGATAGATCGACACAAAATGCTGAGAAGGGTGATGAAGGGTCTTGAACCGAAACGCCACCTATCCATGTTCTCCAGAGATGCTGCTTGATCTGCTGAGTTACTCCAGCATTTTGTGTCTCTCTTGGGAATAAAGCAGCATCTGCAGTTTCTTTTTCATTAAATGCAGAAATGTCTACCATTGGGCAGGTGTCTCAGCAGGTAATGTTCGACACACTTACTCACTAACACATCGGGGATTAGGCTGCCTCGCATGCCCTGAATGAAGGAGAGATCAACAACTGCCAGCTCTGGCTGGGACGGAGTTCCAGAGCCCCGGCCGCAGGGGGCAGTTTTGACCCGCCGATCGGCCGCCCAAGTCCCGACGAGTTAGAGATCGGCCGCGTCACCTGGTCTAGGTGGCACGTTTTTGGGGGGGGGGGGGGATTTTGTCCGGGTTAAAGTGGGGGCCGGACCAAGAGTTGCTGGAAAATCGGTGATGGACCTGTACTAACATCCTCACTATACAAGCGATCTTTTTATTTCTTGAACTTTTTATTGTTTGTTTAGAATATTATCTATTAAGTGCTGTGTTTACAAATCTGAGGTGCTGCTCCAAGTAAGTACTTCATTGTTCCATTTCGAGACAGACGACAATAAAAGACAGACGTCTGAAGAAGGGTCTCGACCCGAAACGTCACCCATTCCTTCTCTCCATAGATGCTGCCTGTCCTACTGAGTTTCTCCAGCATTTTTATCTACCTTTGATTTTTCCAGCATCTGCAGTGCCTTCTTAAACATAAAACACTCCTGATCTTGATGTCTTGGAAGTGCTGCCTCTAAAGGCAGGCAGATCATCAGAGACCCACACCGCCCCGGCTCTCATTTCATTCCGGCCATCGGGAAGAAGGTACAGGAGCCTGAAAACTGAGGTGTCCAGGTTCAGGAGCAGCTTCTTCCCTACAGCCACCAAGCACTAGAACACTACACCACATGAACTGGTGAACAATGCACTGTCTTGTGTTGCAATAAGGACATTGGGCATTTTTGCACCAATATTGGGATTATTCACTTCGTAATTTCTTTGTTTATTATAGATTATCTGTGTGTATTATGCGACTTGCCTGTTACACTGCTTTAGTCAGAGGGTGGTGAATCGGTAGAGTCCATTGCCACGGAAGGCTGTAGAGGCCAAGTCAGTTGATATTTTTTAAGGCAGAGATAGATTTTTGATTAGTGCAGGTGTCGTGGGGTTATGGGGATAGGAGGTCCATCAAGTCTACTCCTCTATTCAATCACAGCTGATGTATCTCTCGATCCTAACCCTATTCCCCTGCCTTCTCCCCATAACCCCTGACACCCATATTAATCGTGAATCTATCTATCGCTGCCTTAAACAAATCCATTGACGGCCTCCACAGCCTTCTGTGGGAATGGATTCCACGGATTCACCACCCTCTAACTAAAGAAAAGGAATGTCCTTTAATTCTGAGGCTGTGACCTCTAGTCCTAGACTCTCCCACTAGTGGAAACATCCTCTCCACATTCACTCTATCCAAGATTTTCACTGTTTGGTACGTTTCAATGAGGTCCCCCCCTCGTCCATCTAAACTCCAGCGGGGATAGGCCCAGAGACGTCAAAACGTTCAATGTTGCCTTGAGCTTCTCGGGTTGGAAGTCAGCTGTGGCGGCCTCATGGAAAAACAACCAGCAACATGCTTCCTGCGGGGTAGTTGGTGAGATGCAGGTTACGACGCAGACTGTCTGGCTGGCTATGTAAGTGGGAGCTGTTCCCTGGGCAGAGCCCAGCCAACAGAACCATGTGTCTGGCACCGACCCTCCCACCAGCTGCAGCCACACCAGGAAAAGCCGCTCGCTGCGAAGAAAATTAGTCTCTGCTTTCTTTGAAACATGCCTCTGCTGCTTGTTTTCTGCTTGGAAATGAAAATGAGTTTTGAGAAATCGTGAGCAGTGCTTGATTTATTAGGTACGAGGTAGTGAAGTGGCCTACTGCCATTCAACAATCTGCTTGCAGACATGCAAGAGGGCTGAGAGCTAATCTCAGGAGATCGCCTTGCCCTGCAGGGAGGGGGGGAATGAGAGGGTGGGGTCCGCTTCCCTCCCTGTATTCCGTGCAGCCAGTTGCTAATTCTTCTGGAGGAATAAGAGACTGCAGATGCTGGAGCCTTCAGCAAAGAAAAACAACAAGCTAGACGACTAAAGTGCTGGAGTAACTCAGTGGGTCAGGCAGCATCTGTGGAGAACATGGATAGGTGACGTTTCACAGAGTGCTGGAGTAACTCAGCGGATCAGGCAGCATCTGTGGAGAACATGAATAGGTGATATTTTGGGTCGGGACCTGTCTTCAGACTTCATCTATCCATGTTCTCCACAGATGCTGCCTGACCCGCTGAGTTACTCCAGCATTCTGTGAAACGTCACCTATCCATGTTCTCCACAGATGCTGCCTGATCCGCTGAGTTACTCCAGCACTCTGTGAAACGTCACCTATCCATGTTCTCCACAGATGCTGAGTTACTCCAGCACTCTGTGAAACGTCACCTATCCATGTTCTCCACAGATGCTGCCTGACCCGCTGAGTTACTCCAGCACTCTGTGAAACGTCACCTATCCATGTTCCCCACAGATGCTGCCTGACCCACTGAGTTACTCCAGCATTTTGTGAAACATCACCTATCCATGTTCCCCACAGATGCTGCCTGACCCGCTGAGTTACTCCAGCACTCTGTGAAACGTCACCTATCCATGTTCCCCACAGATGCTGCCTGACCCGCTGAGTTACTCCAGCACTCTGTGAAACGTCACCTATCCATGTTCCCCACAGATGCTGCCTGACCCGCTGAGTTACTCCAGCACTCTGTGAAACGTCACCTATCCTTGGAGATGCTCGGAAAAAAAGATGTGCATTCACCTTATCTATTGTCTTCATGATTTTATACACCTTCACTTTATGAGATCACCCTTAAATCTTACGTTCATAAGATATCGAAGCAGAATTAAGCCATTTGGCCCATCAAGACTGCTCCGCCATTCAATCATGGCTGATTTATTTTTCCTTCTCAACCACATTTTCCTTTCTTCTCCCTGTAACCTTTGATGCCCTGAGTAATCAAGACCTGTCAATCTATTCCTACGTTCTAAGGAATAGTCTTCGCCGACTCAATCTCTCCCGATAACTCAGTCCCTTGAGACTTGGCAACATCCTCGTAAATCTTTTCTGCGCTTTCTGGGTATTGTTTCTTTAAGCTGGTGACCAAAGCTGAACACAATACTCCAAGTGCGGCCTCACCAATAGCTGGCAACCTGAAGCTTTTGATCATCTGTCACACTAGATTATCTAGACTGCTGAATAGTTCTAATTTCAAATGTAATTTTGCTGGATCCCCTTAGACCTTTTACCTGATTACAATTGCTACACATGCAGATTGTTGCTGCTTTTCTCCAACTATCTTGGGCTGCCCATGCACACAATGACCCAACCAAGTTGCCTAGCGAAAACCAATGACATTGAGGAATTGCCCATCACCATAGCTCATCGTACAGTACATAAGCAGAATGTTCTCAATGTGAAGGCCAACGTAATCTTTCAAAAGCTGAAATGATTGTATATTTTATGGGCATTCTTTGCAGATTAGCACAGCCGTCAGCATTCAGCAGAGCATTTGACCTGAACCGCCCCTCCACTCAAACAAAAATATTCACTATGTCAGGTAATCAACTCCATCGGCGCACACAAGATTAAGTGAAGATAGACATAAAGTGCTGGAGTAACTCAGCGGGTCAGGCAGCATCTCTGGAGAGAAGGAATATGTGACGTTTATTTCAAGAAGGCTCGAATACAAAAACAGGGATGTATAGTAATGCTGAGGATCTACAAGGCGCTGGTCAGGTCACATTTGGGGTATTGTGAGCAATTCTGGGAACCATAATCTGCGGAAGGATGTGCTGGCTCTGAAGAGGGTCCAGAGGAGGTTTACAAGAATGATCCCAGGAATGATGAGCATTTGTCAGCACTGGGCCTGTACTCACTGGAGTTTACAAGAATGAGAGGGGACCTCATTGAGACTTACCAAATAGTGAAAGGCTTTGATAGAGTGGATGTGGAGAGGATGTTTCCACTAGTGGGAGAGTCTAGGACTAGAGGTCACAGCCTCAGAATTAAAGGACGTTCCTTGAAGAAGGAGATGAGGTGGAATTTCTTTAGTCTGAGGGTGATGACTGTGGAATTCATTGCCACAAAAGGCTGTGGAGGCCAAGTCAATGCATATTTTTAATGCAGAGCTAGATAGATTCTTGATTAGTATGGGTTATGGAGGTAAGGCAGGATAATGGGGTTAGGAGGGAGAGATAGATCAAACATGATTGAATGGGGAGCCACGTTTTGGGTCATAGAGTCACACAGTGATACAGTGTGGAAACAGGCCCTTCAGCCCAACTTGCCCACACCGGCCAACATGGCCCAGCTACACCAGTCCATTTCGGGTCGAGACCCTTCTTCAGACTGAGGTCAGGGGAGAGGGAAACTAGAGGTAGGAAAAGGTTCAGAACAAATCAGAGCCGGCACCGATGTCCAATGAAAGGTGGAGCCCACAATGGTCTATTGTTAGCTGTGGAAGAGGTGATAATGAAAGGATATATGGAGTCTTCTGACTCAGGCACAGCCGACATCAGAGCTATCATCTGCTCCTGTCGTTCCAATGCTCTCTTTATCAGAAGATAGACACAAAATGCTGGAGTAACTCAGCGGGTCAGGCAGCATCTCTGGAGAAAAGGATTAGGTGACCTTTTGGGTCGAGACCCTTCTGCAGACAGAGAGTTAGGAGAGAGGGAAACGAGAGATATAGATGGTCATACGGAGAGGCATAGAACAAATGAATGAAAGATATGCAAAAAAGTAACAATGATGAAGGAATGGGTCAACTGTTGGCTGTAGGCTAGGTGATAATGAGTTAAACAGACAACGAGACTCACCAGGACGACAATGACTGGGGTGGGGGAGGGATGGAGAGAGGGGGATGCAAGGGTTACTTCATGTTAACAATATGAATATTCATACCGCTGGGTTGTAAGCTGTCCAAGCGACATATGAGGTGCTGTTCTTCCTTGGATCAGCGATCCCCGCACATTAACACAACCCGACACACACGGGACAATTTACACAAACACCAAGCCAATTAACCTACAAACCTGTTAGTCTTTGGAGTGTGGGAGGAAACCGAATATCTCGGTTACGGGGAGAACGTACAAACTCTGTACAGGCAACACCCGTAGTCAGGATCAAACCCGGGTCACTGGCATCTTAATGCAGCAACTCTGCCAACTGTGCCATCTTGCCAGGATATGGACTAAATGTGGGCAAATGGGGCTAGCATCTTGTTTAGCATGGACAGGTTGGGCTGAAGGGCTTTGTTCTGTGCTATGTGACTGTGACTCTATAACGGCCAATGCATCAAATAGGATGACTTCCACGGAAGAACAATTGACTAATTCAATGACGCAAGAGTGAGACTAAACCATTTCACAAACTTTTGGGAGTCAGACAATTACTAGAGATTAAGATAAAGACAGTCAAAAAGAAGGTTGCGAAAAACAAAACTGTCACGGGTGTGATTTTTGTATCGTGAAGCTTGGTACATTGCACAGGAAATACAGGCAGGATTGTTTTAGTTTTTAGACACAGCACGGAAACAGGCCCTTCGGCCCACCGTGTTTGTGCCGACCAGTGATCACCCCACACACTAAAACTATCCTACACACACTAGGGATAATTTGCAGCACATCTTTGGAGTGCGGGAGGAAGCCGGAGCACCCGGAGGAAACCCACGCAGGTCACAGGGAGAATGTACAAACTCCGTACAGACGCGATCACACCGACCAACATGTCCCTGCTACACTAGTCCCACCTGTCCACGTTTGCCCCATATCCCCCTAAACCTGCCCTATCCATGTACCTGTCTAACTGTTCCTTAAACATATTCTCCCATTCTCCTGCCTTTTCCCTGTAACCTTTGATGCTCTCACTAATCAAGATAATGTCAATCTCCACTTTAAAAATACCCAGTGACCTGGCCTCCCCCACCGTCTGAGGCAATGTCTCACCCTGCGATGTTGTAGGGGTCACAGTTGTGGCAATAGATGTCTATAATCATGAGAGAAATCGATTGGGTAGATACAGAGTCTCTTGCCCAGAGTAAGGGAATCGAGGACCAGAGGACATAGGTTTAAGGTGAAGGGGAAAAGATTTCATAGGGGTAACTTTTTCACATAAAGGGTGCTGGTGCATGGAACGAGCTGCCAGAGGAGGTACTTGAGGCTAGGACAATCGCAACGTTTAAGAAACAGTTAGACATGTACATGGATAGGACAGGTGTGGAGGGATATGAACCAAACGCAGGCAGGTGGGACATTGTTGGCCGGTGTGGGCAAGTTGGGCTGAAGGTCCTGTTTCCACACTGTATCAGTGTGTGACTCTGTGACTATGACTCTATGCATGGAGTGTACTCAATTCTGCGTGGTCCCACACCCATACCCCCACCGACGGCATTGGACTTGGTGCGGTGACAATGAACACTGGGTCTGCAGGAACCCCACGCACGCACTAGTCAGCGTTGAGCCCTGGTGGCGTTGCATTGATTCAAATTATCTTTCAAACAGCATTTGTCAGCGGGAACATGTTTACAAACTTGACGAACCAAACAGCGAAACAAAATACATTCCCAGCGAGCCTGAGAACACTCTGTTCCAAAGATATGACGAGGAACTTCTCTTGTACCAAAGAGCTGACTATATCCATGCTGAACATGATGCCAATTTAACTGCAGCCATCTGTCTGCACAAGCCCCAGGTCCCATTATACCCACCTGTTGATGTCTGTGTAACTGCCTCAATCATTGCTCTGCCTGCTCCCATCACCTCCCCTCTCAGAGGGTTCCAGGAACCTACAATCCTATCTCGTACATCTCCTTTAAACTGCTGAAGAATGTAGAAAGAAAGAACTGCGGTTTCTAGCTGTTACACAAAAGGACAGACACCAAGAGCTGGAGCAAGTCGACAGGTCAGGCAGCACCTCTGCAGATCACGGACAGGTGACATATCAGGCCATTCATTATCTTCACCACTAATGTCCACCCTGCCCTCACATTCACCGGGACCATCTCTTACACCTCTCTTCCCTTTCTTGATCCATCTAACTCCATTACAGCAGACAGGCTATAGGCTGGCGTCTATCAAAAACGTACTAACTCCCACAGATAACTGGATTACACTTCCTCCCACCCTGCCTCTGGCAAAGATGCTATTCCTTATTCCCAATTCCTCCGTCTCTGTGCATCAGCTCCCAAGATGAGACTTTCTATTCAAGGACATTCATAGAAACAGAAACATAGAAATAAAATTGCAGGAGTCGGCCACTCGGCTTGTAGGGGCATTCAAGATGCCTTCTTTCTTTAGTAAACATAACCACCCCGCTATTGTCCTTGTGCCTACCCAAGCGTATCTAACATGCCTCTATTGTATATGCCTCCACCCCCACCCCCACCCAGCAAAGTGTTCCAGGCCGACACCACCCACTTGCCCCGCACATCTTCATTCAAATTTCCCCAAGTGTTAGACATTTTCACCATGGGATAAATGTTCTGACTGTCTACCCTATCTACGCCTCTCACCATCATATATATACTTCTACCAGGTCTCTCCTCAACCTCCGACATTCCAGAGAAAACATTGCAAGTCTATCCAACCTCTCCCCAACGTCGCCCATTCCTTCTCTCCAGAGATGCTGCCTGACCCGCTGAGTTACTCCAGCCTTTTGTGTCTACCTTCGACTTAAACCAGCATCTGCAGTTCTTTCCTACACATGATCACATAGGGTGCAGAACTGAGAAAGGAACTTTGTTCCGATGTTGTGAATCAATTTGTTGCTTGTTACAGGACTTTGTGCATTTACTTGCACGCTCAGTCTGAGAATGAAGAATGATTGTGCCACAAGGTTCCAGCCTCCCACTATCATTGACTCACAAACACCTTCTCTTTGGTTAACACAGACTCTTCACACAATGACTCAGGCAAAACGCAATTCATCCTGTTTGGGTCATTGGAACTTCTGTTTCTTTATATCAATCTGTTGTCAAATCAATTGATTCATCAAAAGGAAACGATGTCTACTGAGAATTTATTAGCCCTGGGCCCCACATTAGAACACAAAATATCCTGAACCGTGAAAATGCTGAAAAGCAAAAGAATGTGTGGTCAGATTACTATGGTACTCTTATTACAGGGTATTATATTACTTACTGGGAGAGTGAGAGAGAAAGAGTGAGAGAGAAAGAGTAAAGGGGCTGTCCCACTGCGGCGACCTAATCTGCCAGTTTAGAAGAGTTTGTCCTCGACTCAAACTCGCAGCATGGTCGACACGTGGTCCTAGGAGGTCCTATGAGGTCACTGGAACTCTTCTTCATGCTCGAGGGAAGTTCCCGAATACTCACGGCCTCAGCTAGGTCGATGAAAATGTTTCAGCATGTTGAAATCTTCCGCGAGTAAAAATTGGTCAGCATGGTTCTTTTGAACTCGTAGTGAAGTGGAGTGGGGTCGCTATGTAGTTACAGGCAGCCGAGGGCAGCCGTAGGCCATCTCCTTCGCTGACCGGGCATTTTAATTGGTTCATTGGAGTTTTCAGGACCAAGGAAAACCAACCAGTAGGTTAAATGCCCGCTAAACTTTACTATAAGTTGTCTGGCTTCTTAAAAATGTCTCCACTCCTTCTCCCCCCCTTCTCCCCCCTTCTCTCTCCTTCTCTCCCCTTCTCTCCCCCCCGCGCTCTCTAAAGGACTTACCGTACACTGTGCAGCCGTCTTTTACCTACTACTTCATCGCAGGTGTGAATTTCAGACAGCGCTCCCCCGCTTTCCCTGGCCCCCGCCTTTGCGATGTGTGTGTGTGTGTGTGTGTGTGTGTGTGTGTGTGTGTGTGTGTGTGTGTGTGTGTGTGTGTGTGTGTGTGTGTGTGTGTGTGTGTGTGTGTGCGGTCGCTCGATCCAGCTCGCGGTTTCAACGCAGACATTCGATCCAGCTCGAGGTTTTCCAGGCGAGTGCCCTCGAGCTTGAAGGTCGAAGACACTCTTCTGAACTCACGGATTTGGTCGCCGCAGTGGGACAGCCCCTTTAGAAAGAGAGTTTGAGGGAGAGAGTGAGAGAGAGGAGAGAGAGAGAAAGAGAAAAAGGCACGATTAGATTACAGTTTAGAGATACAGCGCAAAAACAGGCCCTTCGGCCCACCGAGTCCACACTGACCAGCGATCCCAGCACACCGAGTCCACACTGACCAGCGATCCCAGCCCACCGAGTCCACACTGACCAGCGATCCCAGCACACCGAGTCCACACTGACCAGCGATCCCAGCCCATCGAGTCCACACTGACCAGTGATCCCAGCCCACCGAGTCCACACTGACCAGCGATCCCAGCCCATCGAGTACGTGCCGACCAGCAAACCCAGCACACTAAAGGGCCTGTCCCACTTACACGACCTAATTCACGACCTCTGCCGAGTTTGCCCTTGACTCATACTCGCAGCATGGTCGTCACAAGGTCATAGGAGATCTTAGCAGGTCGTGATGCTAGGCGTAGGTACTCGTGGCATCGTCGGTCGGGGCGTTTTTCTATCATGATGAAAAATGTCCACGAGTTAAAAAGGTGGTGAATTAGGTCGTGAAAGTGGGACAGGCCCTTTAGTGTGCTGGGTTTGCTGGTGGGACAGGCCCTTAACACTACCCTACATACACTAGGGACAATTTACAATTATACCATGCCCATTAACCTACAAACCTGTACGTCTTTGGAGTGTGGGAGGAAACCGGAGAACCCGGAGATAACCCACGCAGAGGAGAAGGTACAAACTCCAGAATGTTAAAAGATTGTATGAGAGAGACAGTGTGTGTGAGAGAGGGAGAGAGAGTGTGAGAGAAGGAGTGAGAGAGAGAGTGTGTGAGAGAGAGAGAGAGAGAGCATGGGAGAGGGAGTGAGAGAGAGTGTGAGAGAGAGAGAGAGCATGGGAGAGGGAGTGAGAGAGAGAGTGTGTGAGAGAGAGTGAGAGAGAAAGTGAGAGAGCAAGAGAGTGTGAGTGTGAGTGTGAGAGAGAGAGAGAGAGAGAGAGAGAGAGAGAGGGGGGGGGGAGAGAATAGGCATGATTATCATCTAACTGCTCTGCCACAGATAATGCAGCAAAATCTTACTTGTTACGTCATACTTTTAATGGTTAGGTGATGTTTCTACTTGATAAAAATCACTAACACTCACATAATTGGAACCAAGGATTTTGATATGATAAGGATGGTTTCTGGTGTTTTGAGCCTTATGGAGTTATAGATAACAGTACTCAGCAAATACTAAAATGCTTGAGCAGTGATAGATGTAAATACTTGGCTACGTAGACAAAGCAAAAGCCATTGGAGGCAGCTGAGTGAACATATTACATGGGTTCTAACTCATCCATGTTACTCTGGTGCATGTCCATGCTCAGGTCTACAAACACAATTGGGATACACAAGGTTAGTTGCAGACACACACACAGCAGGTTGATGGCTTCCAATTGAGCATGCAAGAGCAAGTGCAATGGAAATCCTCGCGCTTAGCAGCAGGCCAGATGTAAACAGTTTTTGTGATGTCTAAACGACAGACACCTATGGAATGCCTGAACCAAACACGGCGCATTCCACGCATTCAGCATCAGAGCTCAGAGTCCGGGCATGTCAACTTACCTTCAATGCAACAAAAGAAATCCAGGCTATCAGTTAAGCTGCGCTTACACCATTCATTCCCTCCGACTGCTTGTAACGGGTCCAAAATTCATCCCCACGCCTCAGGCTGGGACTTTATTCCTTGTGGTACAGGAGGCTGAGGGGCAATCTTATTAAGGTGTACAAAATCACGAGAGGAATCGATAGGGTACATGCACGGAGTCGGTTTTTTCTCCGAGGGTAAGGAGATCAAGAACGAGAGGGCATAGGCTTAGGGTGAGAGGGGGAAAGATTTATGATGAACCTGAGGGGCAACTTTTTCCATACAAAGGGTTTAGGGTGTACGGAACGTTCTGCCAGATCAAATAGTTGATGCATGAACAACAACATTTAAAATACATTTGGACAAGTGCCTGGTTTAAAGGGATATGGACCAGGCAGAGGCAAGTAGGACTGGCTTGGCATGGACACCTTGGTAGGCATGGGCAAATTGGGCTGAAGGGCCTTTCCAGTCTCTTGGGCCTCCCTACTCAATGTAGGTCCAAGAATATAGGAAGGAACTGCAGATGCTGGTTTAAACCGAAGATAGACGCAAAAAGCTGGAGTAACTCAGCGGGACAGACAGGCACCATCTCTGGAGAGAAGGTATGGGTGACGTTTGGGGTCGAGACCCTTCCACAGACCCTTCTTCTATTAAAACGAGTGAGTGTGCAACCAGCCCCTGGTGAACCCTCTGTAACATAATCAGATTGGTAATGATCTGAGGAGCCCCTCTCTAGTAATCTGTCTGATCCAGAGCACGTCATACTCTTACCTCATAAAACTCCACCAATCTAGTCATGAAGTTTAGATTCCACACTCTTTAAGATTTAAAATTAGTTCCTGATTAGTTTAGTTCAGAGATACAGCGCAGAAACAGTCCCTTCAGCCCACAGGCCAGCGATCCCCGCACACTAACACCACCCTACACACACTAGGGACAATTTACATTTATACCAAGCCAATTAACCTACAAACCTGTACGTCTTTGGAGTGTGGGAGGAAACCGAAGATCTCAGAAAAAAACTGAGGGAGAACGTGCAAACTCCGTACAGACAGCACCCGTAGCCAGGATCGTACCCGGGTCTCTGGCATTGTGAGGCAGTAGCTCTACCTCCATCACTAATCCTTGCACTAATTGTAACTGTACAGCATCTCATCTGGATAACACGCCAGAGGAAACAGTGTTTTTAGTTTTAGATTAGAGATGCAGCATGGAAACATGCTCTTCGGCCCACTGGGTCCGTGCCGACCAGTGATCCCCGCATTACACTATCCTACACACACTAGGGACAATTTTTACATTTACCAATTAACCTACAAACCTGTACGTCTTTGGAGTGTGGGAGGAAACCGAAAATCTTGGAGAAAACCCACGCAGGTCACGGGGAAAACGTACAAACTCTGTAACCAGCACCCGTAGTCGGGATGGAACCCGGGTCTCTGGCGCTGCATTCACTGTAATGCGGCAACTCTACCGCTGCCCACCATGACCGCCCTACTTGATCAATCACTATTAGCATCTTAAATAACCACTCTGAATCAGATTCCTAAAATCAAGGGAATACAAGCGGGGTGGAAGATTGCAACCTTCACGTGGTCCGCCATGTTTCGACTAATGCAATCAACTCGACGTGCACAAACGGAACATCAAATAGAACAAGTTGTCCAACTACATTAGGCTGTGCACACCACACGAAAGAAGAAGAAGGGAATACAAGCCAAGTTGATCCTACCTGTCCTCCCACTTCACTTTCCATGTCTCAGTACCATTGTAAATAGAGCTCTGATACCTGTAAGAAATTATTTTCAATAAGATATTTGTGTCACTGCAACCATCAGGCTCCAAATTACATAGACTTGGGGATGTGATTGTTCTAACAGGAACTAGCTACTTGGGATATCAGCTGCTGCCAATACCACTATGTGTTCCCCATCTGCCTACCCCCCCCCCCCCCCTCACCTGTGTCCATCTATTACCTACCACGCTTTGACCTGCCTCTTCCCTCTTGCCCCCTACAATCAGTATGAAGAAATGTCACCTATCCATGTTCGATAGTTCAGATTAGTTTATTGTCACGTGTACCGAGGTACAGTGAAAAGCTTTTGCAACGTGTTAACCAGTCAGCGGAAAGACAATACATAATTACCAGCAGGCTATCCACAGTGTACAGATACAAGACAGAGGGCATAACATTTAGTGCAAAATAAAGTCCAGTAAAGATCAATTAAAGAGAGTCCAAGTGTCACCAATGAGGTGGTTAGTACCTCAGCACTGCTCTCTAGTTGGTGATAGAATGGTTCAGTTGCCAGCTGGGAAGAAACTGTCACTGAATTTGGAGGTGTGCGTTTTCACACTTCTGCACCTTTTGCCTGATGGGAGAGGGGGGAAGAGGGAGTGGACTGGTCCTTGATGATGCTGCTGGCCTTGCCGAGGCAGCGTGAGGTGTAAATGGAGTCAGTGGAAGGGAGGTTGGTTTGTGTGATGGTCTGGGCTGCGTCCACAATTCGCTGCAATGTCCTGCGGTCTTGGATGGAGCTGTTCCCAAACCGAGCTGTGATGCATCCCGGTAAAATGGTTTATACCTCAGCGCAGAGGGAGAAGAGGAGGGAAGAGACTGCAGCCCTAAGATTTTTGCCTCCACCACAGTGAGGAGGTGCTTGGAGGATACACTGTGGTGGATGTTAATATGTGTTTATTGTTGTTTATTATTGTATTATTGTATGTATGACTGCAGGCACGAAATTTCGTTCAGACCGTAAGGTCTGAATGACAACAAAGGTAATTCTATTCTATTTTATTCTATTATACGGCACATCTGCAGAAGTTGGTGAGAGTTGTTGGGGACATGCCGAACTTCCTAAGCCTTGTAAGAAAGTAGAGGCGTTGGTGTGCATTCTTGGCCGTTGCTTGGATATGGGTGGTCCAGGAGAAGTTGTTGGAGATATTTACTCCTAGGAACTTGAAGCTCCTTAAACCTAAACTTAAACTTAGAGTTTTCCAGAGATGCTGCCTGACCTGCTAAATTACTCCTAAGTGGCCCACAGGCAGAGAGGAGCATGGTGAAACATCACCAATTGTCTGGTAGAATCCCAATGTCAGATATCCCTGAGGTTCAGGCCACAGCTGTGGGATTCTGAGAGAGAGGGAAGCTGACCGTCTGAAACCACGGATCAGCTGTCCGAAGGGGCTTTTAATTCCTTAAAACATCTTATGCTCCCAAATGGCTGGTGTGTGAGAGATTTAGTGTCAGCTGAAGACTAGAGCTGGTTTTAATGGTGTTCTGTCTGGGACATGCTATACAAACAAAGTGAATGTTGAG
Organism: Amblyraja radiata; assembly: GCF_010909765.2. Taxonomy (NCBI): domain Eukaryota; kingdom Metazoa; phylum Chordata; class Chondrichthyes; order Rajiformes; family Rajidae; genus Amblyraja; species Amblyraja radiata. The sequence continues at coordinate 1,296,871 of NC_045987.1, read as the reverse complement.
TTATGAATCCTGAATGAAAAGTAGAAAGGTTCCAACAGACATTCATTTATAGGGCTTTGGGGAAATATAAATTACAGATATATTACAGCAGCAAATGTCTATGGACAGTCTATATGGTGACCTAAGATAGACACAAAATGCTGGAGTAACTCAGCGGGACAGACAGCATCACTGGAGACATGGAATGGGTGACATTCTTCAGAAGAAGGGTCTCGACCTGAAACGTCACCCGTTCCTTCCCTCCAGAGACGCTGCCTGTCCCGCTGAGTTACTCCAGCATTTTGGAGGGACCCCATACACTGCACTATCCTAGACACTAGGGACAATTTACAATATTTACCAAAGCCAATGAACATACAAACCTGTACCATGCTAGATGCAGGAAAATTGTCCCCGATGTTGGGGAAGTCCAGAACAAGGGGTCACAGTTTAAGGATAAGGGGGAAATCTTTTAGGACCGAGATGAGAAAAACATTTTTCACACAGAGAGTGATGAATCTCTGGAATTCTCTGCCACAGAAGGTAGTTGAGGCCAGTTCATTAGCTATATTTAAGAGGGAGTTAGATGTGGCCCTTGTGGCTAAAGGGATCAGGGGGTATGGAGAGAAGGCAGGTACAGGATACTGAGTTGGATGATCAGCCATGATCATGTTGAATGGCGGTGCAGGCTCGAAGGGCCGAATGGCCTACTCCTGCACCTATTTTCTATGTTTCTATGTCTTTGGAATGTGGGAGGAAATTGGAACACCCGGAGAAAACCCACGCAGGTCACGGGGAGAACGTACAAATTCCGATCAGACAGCACCCGTGGTCAGGATCGAACTGGGGTCTCTGGCGCTGTAAGGCAGCAACTCTACCGCTGCGCCATCGTGCTGCCCTCGAAGTCAAAGGGGCCATCTTAGGCAAGACACTAATACGTCTGAAGAAGGGGCTCAACCCGAAACATCACCCATTCCTTCTCTCCAGAGATGCTGCCTGTCCCGCTGAGTTACTCTAGCATTTTGTGTCTACTTTCGATTTAAACCAGCATCTGCAGTTCTTTCCTACACTAATACGTTAAGAATTTAATTGAATTCTTGGATGAGATGAAGCTAGCCGTGGGGTTTGCTGCCCACCACAGGTCACGGACATATACAGTAACGCAGCTAATCCAACTGAACAGGTAGGGGCCCTTCAAACGTATAAAAATAGCACCCACTTCTAGTTATCTTGCTGAGACCCAATAAATGTTGCAAGACAAAATGGCAACAAATGTCACCAAGGCTGATGGATATCACCATTTCCTCCCACCCAGTGCTATTCATGTTAACTCATCAGGTCATAAGTGATAGGAGAAGAATCAGGCCATTCGGCCCATCTAGTCTACTCCGCCATTCAATCATGACTGATCTATCTCACCCTCCTAACCCCATTCTCCTGCCTTCTCCCCATAACATCTGACACCTGTACTCTATCTCTGCCTCAAAAATATCCACTGCCGGCTTCCATAGCTTTTTGTGGCAAAGAATTCCACAGGTTCACCACCCTCTGACTAAAGAAATTTCTCATCTCCTAAAAGAACGTCCTTTAATTCTGAGGCTATGACCTCCAGTCTCTCCCACTAGTGGAAACATGATCTCCACATCCACTCTATCCAAGCCTTTCACTATTTCGTACGTTTCAATGAGGCCAATGAACTGAAGCTAAGTCAACTGGAGTTTATTGTCATAAGCACCAGTGGGGAGGTACAGGGAACATGAAAATCATGCTTGCGTCAGCCTCCCAGGCACATAGACTCGGACAGCACCCGCACACATAAATCATACATCAATTATTCATTAGTTATACACACATTCTCAAGTAAAAAAACTAAAATAAATACATTCTTTTTTTGCGGTCAAATAGTATGGGAGGATGGGACTAACGTAGACTTGGTCAACATGGGTGAGTTGGGTCTGTTTCTGTGTTGTGTGAAATATTTGGACAAGTACATGGATAGGATAACTCAAGTTACCTGTCTTAATGTTTCTTAAACGTGCGATAGTCCCTGCCTCAACTACCTCCTCTGGCAGCTCGTTCCACCACCCTTGGGTGTAAAAAAGTTACCTCTCAGGTTGCTATTAAATCTTTCCCCCTTCACCTTAAACTTACTGTATGTCCTCTGGTTCTGCATTCCCCTACTCTGGGCCAGAGACTCTGTGCCTCTACCCGATCTATTTCTCTCATGATTTTGTACACCTCTATAAGATCACCCCTCATTCTCCTGCCCTCCAGGGAATAGAGACCCAGCCTGCTCAACCTCTCCCTAGAGTTCTGGCCCACGAGTCCTGGCAACAACCCCGTAAATCTTCCCTGCACCTTTTGCAGCTGACAAAGTACTGCCCGGTGACTAGGTCCTGCCTGGTTTAACTTTCCACTGACGTTACAGAGTAGGGTGTTGCTGACTTCTAAAGAAGTGGATTTACAGCAGACATAAAGGTTACATGTTAATTTATCTTAAAACAGGACCTGGGGACCTCATGTTGGAAAAGTTTGGAATTCTTTTGTGGTTCTGCAATTTTCCACTGACAAAAGTTGTGTTTTTGAATAACAGAGAAGTGCAGACGCTGGTAATGTGAAGAGGAGAATGCTGGGAATGTTCCAGATTTGTCCCCCTGGATATTTCCATAATTCCCGGTTTTACTTCTGACAGCTACGTGACAGGAGAGAGAGGCGAGGCGAGGCGTGGCGCGGCGGGCAGCATCGGCAGAGCAGATGGAATCGATTTCCCCGCCCTTCACACAGGACCTGCCTGCGCAAGTCTCAGCCGACTGAAGTCAATGGAGCTACGTATCAGGAGCAGCTCCAACAGATGACAACACCACACGGCCAGCTTTATATCCTTCCCACATTCAACTTCACTCCTGACAATTATGCGCTGATGCAAGAGGTTTCTCGGGGAAAGCATTCACGTCAGAACTTTCCAAAATACCCAAAGCAGAAAAACAATTCCCTGCACGACGTCCTTCCAGAGAAATAACAGATCCTGCAACTCTCTCGTGGGGGAACATGGTTTTTATGAATGGTTGAGGAGCAACTTGGCACAGCAATACAGATGACCCATGTTGTAATGGACCATGAGTGTCTGCTATTGCCCAGTATCACCAATCCTCAATGCCCAACATCTGCTCTTCAGTAAAGTGGGTCTTGATTCATCCTAACAGGGAATACTTGGATGGCCTCGTTAGAATAGACCCCTCCACATATTTCCCTATGAAGTCTATAGCACTGTGGCATACTCGTTCAGGTCCAGTGCCAAGTCTTAGTTTAGTTTAGTGATACAGCACAGAAACAGGCCCTTTGGCCCACCAAGTCCACACCAACTAGTGATCCCCGCACACTAACACTACCCTACACACACTAGGGATAATTTTACATTTATACATTTATACCAAGCTAATTAACCTACACACCTGCACATCTTTGGAGTGTGGGAGGAAACCAACGTTTTCAGAGAAAGCCACGCAGGTCACAGGGAGAACATACAAATTCCATACAGACAGCACCGTAGTCAGGATCTAAGCCGGGTGCCTGGTGCTGTGAGGCAGCAACTCTACCGCTGCACCAGAGCCGCCCACATCCTTCAACATTGCCCATTGTACCAATTCCAAGCAGTTTGAACTGCACTCCTCCTCCTCCGCCCTTGACCAGCTCTGTGCAACCCTCACCACTGAAGATGTGCTCTTCAGTCGCTGCTATTCCCCCCCCCCCCTTACCCTTCCCCCCTCTCTTCCACCCATAACTCTCCCATCATGTTTACATTTCGCTCCTCCTCTTCTTGCTTTTTGACACCGTTTCATCGCTGATGTTTGTCACTTACTCAACCCATCAGCTTCCAGGCTTTGTCCCACCACCCCTCACTTTTCCAGCTCCCCCCCACAACAACTCCGTCAATCTGAAGAAGGGTCCCAACTGAAAATGTTGTCAGTCCACTCCCTCCGCAGATGCTGACTGACCCGCTGAGTCTTTGTTTTTCGTTCAAGATTCCAGCGACTGCATTTTCTTGTGTCTCCAAAGCTTTTTCTTGTGAGGCTTGCGACCTGGACCTCTTGAATTGAATTGAATTGAATACCTTTATTGTCATTCAGACCTTACGGTCTGAACGAAATTTCGTGCCTGCAGTCATACATACAATAATAAACAACACTAAACACAAATTAACATCCACCACAGTGAGTCCTCCAAGCACCTCCTCACTGTGGTGGAGGCAAAAATCTTAGGGCTGCAGTCTCTTCCCTCCTCTTCTCCCTCTGCGCTGAGGCGATTCCCCACCGGGCGATGGCACAAACAGTCCCGCGGCTCACATTCTCAATTGGGTTGTGAAAGCTCCAGTGGAATCAGATGCAATCACAACTGCAGGCAATTCATTCCAAACCTTACCAACCCGCAGAGTCGGAAAACATTCACCTCATTCCTCCTCGACTTCTTTTGCCAAATATTTTGGATCTCCAGCTTCTGGCCCGTGCCCACATACCGATAGAAATAATTCCTCTTTTCCCACTTCATCAAAACCACATGTTGGTTCGATGCTGCCGTTGGTATCCTCACTGCCCTCTCTACAAAGACCAAGCTTAGACGCAGCACTAGTTCCTCAGTCTGGATACAATCCTGGTCACAATCCTTTGTATATTCCTTGTATTCATGTAAAAGATGCATGCGTTGTAAAGTGTGGTGGCCAGAGTTGGATAAACATCTTGCAGTTTTCTGGTCAATGAACAGTGGTGATGATGCGTGGCCATCATTTGCCATTATTATCACTTTATTTATTCTACACACTAGGGACAATTCACAATTTTTACCAAAGCCGAATTAACCTACAAACCTATATGTCTTTGGAGATAGACACAAAATGCTAGAGTAACTCAGCGGGACAGGCAGCATCTCTGGAGAGAAGGAAAGGGCGACGATTCGAGTCGAGACAATTCTTCAGACTTTGGAGCGTCTTTGGAGTGTGGGAGGAAACCGGAGCACCTGGAGGAAACCCACGCAGTCACAGGGAGAACGTACAAACTCCGTACAGACAGCAGCCGTAGTCAGGATTGAACCCGGGTCTTTGCCACTGTGAGGCAGCAACTCTACCGCTGCACAACCGCTGCACTCTTATGTCTGGTGATTTTATGGACTGTAAACCTGTTAAATTAACCTGCATGTATTGATGAACCCCCGTGACAAGCAGAGGTGGAGGTGATCCTCACCAGGTTATTTTCTATCTGTTGCGTTAGAGAGGGTGTCTTCTTCTTCTGAATGAATGAATGAAACCTAAACCAAAGGAATAGTTAGATCTCGCGCCGGGCATTGAGCAGCCTGGTTGTTGCCTCTGTTGGCGTCAATGTCTGCCAGGCCCTGACACAGCTCCATTGGGTGGGTGGTAGAGCGGGCACCCAGAGATGACATGGTTGGCTGTGTGTTGTTCTGCTCCACATTCACAGGCTGGGCTCTGGCGGAGGGAGCCCCCATCTCCACACGCTGGCATTGAAACGCCCAACTCCAGAGGGTGTGATTTGCTGCCTGGACGTCCAAGAAATGAAAGCTGGCCTGAAAGAAGTAGAACAATGTGTGTGATGTCACGATCGGCCCATGTAGCATGTTTTTGGCAGATACAGGATACACTGGCATGCAGGCTGCCCTTCCTGCCAACGGAACTCGCAGGGATAAACCTCAAACACCTGAGCATTTGTCAAAGATTAAAGTTAAGATGGTGCTGAAGTCAGGCCACTCTCTAACGCAGCAGATAGAAAATAACCTGGTGAGGATCACCTCCACCTCTGCTTGTCACGGGGGTTCATCAATACATGCAGGTTAATTTAACAGGTTTACAGTCCATAAAATCACCAGACATAAGAGTACTACCTTTGGCAACTCTTTGCGTGCTGGTCCCAGAAGTGGATCTGCTATTCATCATTACAATCGCTCCACTGTTTAAAATCTTTCTTTCAACAGCAGCGTTCCGCTAACTATGCTCCTGTTAACCTCCTCTATAGAAGTGTGAAAACGCACACCTCAGATTCAGGGACAGTTTATTCCTAGCTGTTATCAGGCAACTGAAGCATCCTCTCAACCAGCTAGAGAACGGTCCTGACCTGCCCTCCACCTCACAGGAGACCATCCACAGTGTACAGATACGGGATAAAGGGAATAACGTTCACTGCAAAATAAAGTCCAGTAAAGTCCGATTAAAGATGGTTCGATGAGGTAGATGGCAGGTCAAAACTGCTCTCTAGTTGGTGGTAGGATGGTTCAGTTGCCTGATAACAGCTGGGAAGAAACTGGCCCTGAATCTGGAGGTGAGCGTTTTCACATTTCAGTACCTCTTGCCCAATGGGAGAGGGGAGAAGAGGGAGAGGCCAGGGTGCGACTCGTCCTTGATTATGCCGCTGGCTTTGCCGAGGCAGCGTGAGGTGTAGATGGAGCCAATGGAAGGGAGGTTGGATTGCCTGATGGTCTGGGCTGTGTCTACAACACTCTGCAATCTGTTGCCGTCTAGGATGGAGCTGTTCCCAAACCAATGGAGATGTTCCCAAACCAACAGCCAAGCTCCACGTTTCATGGTCTATTTTCTCTGCTAATTGCTTTTAAATGAAACCAAATGCAAAGCTTCCTGCAATATTTAATATGAACACATTGTACTGCACCTAGATTAAAAGGAACTCTATGAATGTACATGACAATTGACAAGGGACTCCCTAAAGTGCCCGCAACAGTTAGTGAGTGCATTAGCACTGAAAGGCTGAATGCAATTATTCCAATAAAAATGGTACACACAGTACTTGTACAACTAATACCTCCGGCGATGAGTCAATCATTAAAGCCGCTGACAAACTAGAACATAGAACAGTACAGCACATGAACGGGCCCTTCAGCCCACAATGTTAGAGTCATAGAGTGATACAGCATGGAAACAGGCCCTTCGGCCCAACTCGCCCACACACGGCAACAATGTCCCATCAACACTAGTCCTACCTGCCTGCGTTTGGTCCATAACCCTCCAAACCCGTCCCATCCATGTACCTGTCAGTACAACTGATTCTTAAATGATGGGATAGTCCCCGCCTCAACTACCTCCTCTGGCAGCTTGTTCCATACACCCACCACCCTGTGAAAAAGTAAAGGGCCTGTTTACCCTGATTCGAACTTGGAGAATTACGGTAATAGCCACTCGTAAGTACTCAGGGCTCTCGTGGACATTTTTCAACATGTTGAAAAAACTTCACGAGCTTATCGCGTTTCCCGAGTACCTGCCGTTAGCGTTACGAGCCGCTAAGAGACGTCCTGAGCTTCGACGTACCCGCTACGTACATTCTACGTACTTACCACGAGTTTGATTTTTTTTTAACCTCGCGAGAGCTCTTGGGTAAACTCGTACAGTGGGACAGGCCCTTTACCCCTCGGATTCCTGTGTCCTCTGGTCCACGATTCCCCTACTCTGGGCAAGGTACACCAGTGTTTTCTCAGGTTGGTGTGTTGGGCAGGTGATGGGACAGTGTGTTCTGCTGCTGCAGGTCAGTCTGGAGCATGGCTGACGTGGGCTGCAGTGTCTGGAGGAAGGCTTCAGTGGCAAAGTGAGTGCGATGCTGCAAGTGAGATTACAGGGGATTTACAGCAGGTACACAGCCACATGGCAAAGCTGCCTGACACGAGAAACTGCAGCTGCTCGAATCCTGAGCAAAACACAAAGCACTGGAGGACCTCAGTGGGTCAGGCAGCATCTCTGGAGGGAATGGACAGGCGCTTGGATCGAGACCCTTGTTCTTGGGGTTGAGAGGGAAAGATAGATCAGCCATGATTGAATGGCGGAGTAGACTTGATGGGACAAACGGCCTAATTCTGCTCCTAGAACTGATGAACAGAAGGATCTGAGTATGAAGAAGGGTCCTGACCCAGGATGTTGCTTGTCCATTCCCTCCCCAGATGCTGTCACTGATGGAGTGGCATGGTGGCGCAGTGGTAGAGTTGCTGCCTCACAGCGCCAGAGACCCGGGTTCGATCCTGACTACAGGTGCTGTCTGTACGGAGTTTGCACGTTCTCCCCGTCACCACATGAGTTTTCTCCGTGTGCTCCGGACTCCACCCCACATTCCAAAGACACGCAGCATTGTAGATTAATTAGTTTCTGTAAATTGTCGCTGGTGTGTAGGATGATCGCTGGTCGACGTGGACTCGGTGGACCGAAGCGCCGTTACTTTACTCTAAAACTTTGTGTTTAGTTACAAATAATGTCGCTCCACAGTCCACCTGCCCTTTGCCGTGATAAAGCACAACACACTGGAGGAAACCCGCCTCCTGCAAGTTACTGTCAACTCTAAAACATAGTGGACTCGTTCAGCTGCACCAGTATACAGAGCCACAGGCACACAAGCAGAGTAAGGCCATTCGACCCATCTACTCTGCACATTCAATACTGGCTGATTTATCATTCCCTCTCAACCCCAATCTCCTATCTTCTCCCCAATAAGTTCAGTTTAGTTTATTGTCACGTGTACGGAGGTACAGTGAAAAGCTTTTGTTGCGTGCTAACCAGTCATGGGAAAGACAATACATGATTACAATCAATCCAATTACAGTGTACAGATACATAAGGGAATAACGTTTAGTGCAAGGTAAAGCCAGCAAAGTCCGATCAAGGATAGTCCGAGGGTCACCAATGAAGTAGATAGTAGTTCTGCACCGCTCTCTGGTTGTGGTTGGATGATTCAGTTGCCTAATAACAGCTGGGAAGAAACTGTCACTGAATCTGGAGGTATGCGTTTTCACACTTCTGCACCTTTTGCCTGATGGGAGAGGGGAGAAGAGGGAGTGGCCAGGGTGCGACTCGTCCTTGATGATGCTGCTGGCCTTGCCGAGGCAGCGTGAGGTGTAGATGGAGTCAATGGAAGGGAGGTTGGTTTGTGTGATGGTCTGGGCTGCGTCCACAATTCTCTGCAATTCATTGCGGTCCTGGATGGAGCAGTTCCCACACCGCCCTGTGATGTATCCCAGTAAAATGCTTTCAATTGTGCACCTGTACAAGTTGGTGAGAGTTGTAGGGGAACATGCCAAACTTCCTAAACCTTTGAAGCCTTCAAATTATATTTATTGTTTAGTTTAGAAATACAGTATGGTAACAGGTCCTTGGTGCCCACCGGGTCCGCACTGACCAGCGATCCCCGCACACTAACACTATCCTACACACATCAGGGACAATTTTTACATTCATACCAAGCCAATGAATCCACAAACCTGTACGTCTTTCGAGAGTGGGAGGAAACCGAAGATCTCGGAGAAAACCCACACGGTCACGGGGAGAACGTACAAACTCTGTACAGACAGCACCCGTAGTCAGGATTGAACCCGAGTGTCCGGAGCTGTAAGGCAGCAACTCTACCTCCACGCCACCGTGCCGCCCTATATGTGTAATTTTAAATTGGAAATGATTTAAAAATTACAGAAAAAGTCTCTCTGGCACTAACACCGGGTTGAGCTGGAGCCATCTTGCTGATTGGTATTGAAACTGTTTTTGAAATGGAAGGGAATGTTTCACTGTATATAAAAGTTAGCTCGCCGAACTGATGCCTCCTCACCTGTTATCCTCACAGGATTACACTTATATATAAAATACAGACCAGGAAATGCTGGACTAAGTCAGCAGGTTGAGCGTGCCACAGTTGTGGAAAGGGAAACAGAGTTAACGTTTCAAGCCAATGACCTTTCATCAAAGCTTTTCCATTCCTACATTTCTCCGGTACAACTAACTGTGGAATGTCCCATGGCACTTCAAAGGAATGTTTTATTAAGTTAAATTTGACACCCCCGCCCACACACATAAAAAGATACCAGAGCATGTGTCTAAAAGCTTTGATAAAATGTTGAAAGGGCTGGTGGTGCAGAGAGGTTCAGGCGGAGAACTTGAGGACATGCTCACCTTTATGTTTGGCTTGTCCCACAAGCTGGAAAGAGTGCAGAGGTGACTTGCAAGGATGTGTAGGATGGAACTGTAGATACCCAAGATAGACACAAAATGCTGGAGTAACGCAGTGGGACAGGCAGCGTTTATGAAGAGAAGGAATGGGTGACTTTTGGGGTCGAGACTCTTCTTCAGACTCATTTTGTGTCTATATGAAGAAGGGTCTCGGGCTGAAAACGTCGCCCATTCCTTCTCTCCAGAGATGCTGCCTGTCCCACTGAGTTACTACAGCACTTTGTGTCTATCTTTCATTAACGAGGATGCCAGGACTTGAGGGCCTGAGCTACAAGGAGAGGTTGGGCAGGTTAGGACTCTATCTCTTGGAGCAAAAAAGGAGGAGAGGTGATCCTATACAGGTGTATAAGATCAGAGTAGAAGAACAGAGTCTTTTACCCAGAGTAGGGGAATCAAGAACCAGAGGACATAGGACTAAGGAAAGATTTAATAGGAATCTGTGGGGCACCTTTTTCACATAGTGGGTGTATGGAATGAGCTGCCAGAGGAGGTACTTGAGGCAGGTACTATCCTAACATTTAAGAAACAGTTAAACAGGTACATGGATTGGTAGGTTTGGAGGGATATGGACCAAACTTGGATAGGTGGGAGTAGTGTAAATGGGGCAGCTGGGTTGGCATGGGTAGGTAGGGCCGAAGGGGCTGTTTCCGTGGTATATGTTGCTGTGACTAAATCAAGTAAAAGAGCATGTTATTTAAAGTAAGGAGTAAGAGATATACAGGTGTTTTTAATCTAGAGGTTTGGTTATGCTGGTGGCCTTTCCAAGGCAGCGTGGCTAATTTCCAATTTCATTATTCCCATATCTCTGGATCCTTTTAATATCTGAAAATGTTGTGATCTCTGTCTTGTTACAGTGACTGAGCCACCAGAGCTCTCTGGCGTAGGGAATTGCAACGATTCATGTGGGTGAAGAATTCAGTTTGTATTCCCGTCTGAAAAAGCCAACTCTTTATTTGTTGATAGACACAAAAATCTGGAGTAACTCAGCGGGACTGGAGAAAAGGAATGGTCGAGACCCTTCTTCAGACTTATTTGGAGGCTGTGACTTGGTCCCAGACACCCTAGCCAATGGCATGCATCTACATTGTAAAACCTTTCAAGAAATGTGTACTTTTAAATGATACCACTTCTTATTCTTATAAACTCAAGAATATAAGGAGTACATTATCATATCTATCAGGAATACAGGCCTTTCACAAGGTGTTTTAGAGGCAACACTGTGATGCATTGCTACAACAGTAATGTTTACTATTAGACTCATAGAGTGATACAGCGGGGTAACAGATACTTGGCCCAACTTGCCCACACCGACCAACATGCCCCATCTACACCAGTCCCACCTGCCTACGTTCAGCCCATATCCATCTAAACCTGTCCTATCCATGTACCTGTCTAACTGTTCCTTAAATGTTGCAATTGTCCCAGCCTCAACTACCTCCTCTGGCAGCTGGTTCCATTCACCCACCACCCATTGTGTGAAAAAGTTGCCCCTCAGATTCGTGTTAAATATCATTTCAACCTCAGGGTAACGCAGAGTGAAAATACCTGAAAGAAATCAGCAGGAATATAGTTACAATCAGTTATAATATAGTTAATATAGAAAGCAGCATGAAGGGTGTTGTTGCCATGTTTTAAAAGGCTTTGCATTGCCTAATTGTGCAATTTAGCTTCATGTTCCCACTGCGGATTGGCAGAAGCCAGGCAATAAAACATTTTCACAGTTCTCATTGACTGATTCTAATGTGTGTACAAGGAGTTTGAAACATGTTTTCCTTCAGAATCTCTGGCCCGAGTCTCCAGACATGAAGCAGAAGCTGGGAGGATTGCTTTAGTGTAGGAAGGAACTACAGGTGCTGGTTTAAACCAAAGATAGACACAAAAAGCTGGAGTAACTCAGCAGCATCTGTGGAGAGAAGGAATGGGTGACATTTCGGGTCGAGACCCTTCTTCAGACTTTGGTGGCTGTTTGCAGCTGGACATTTTTCATTTGCTATCACACAGATATAAAAGGGTCAGACTTCTCATGCTGAACGCTTGCCAAGGCTTTAAACCACAGTACAGCTTGGATCACTGCTTAATTCCCTGGTCACAGGGAGAATGTACAAACTTCATACAGACAGCACCCGTAGTTAGGATCGAACCCTGGTCTCTGGTGCTGTTAGGCAGCAACTCTACCGCTGCACCACCATGCCATCCTAAATAGGTGGAACAGGTTGAGTCTAGTATCTCAACCCGTAACTTCACATATTCCTTTTTTCCAGAGATGCTGCCTGAGTTACTCAAGCATTTTGTGTCTATCTTCGGTGTAAACCAGCATCTGCAGTTCCGTCTTACACGCTAGTATGCAGACAGATACACAGAGCTTTCTACTAAAGGGTGAAGCAACATTAATATGCTTCTGAATAATAGTAGCAATGTGCCCAAGGTAGAGTGAAATATGAGCAGCCGCCTCAAGCTTCAAGGTTAAAAATATCCCAGTTATTAAAATTTATGATAATGAAATTAGTGATGAGGCCGCTGTTGTACACGGGCCCTGACCTACTCATGTTAGTGCTCCTGACACAACTATGCGTTGTTGATGGGATTACTATGAATTCACAAGAAGAGACTGCAGTTGCTGGAGTCTGCAGCAAAAAAGCAAACTCCTGGAGGAACACAGCAGGTCAAGCAGCATCTGTAGCAGGGCGGGGAAGGGAGGAATTGTTGCATGGTTCCACTTAGACGCTTAATATCACTTGTGGGAAGCCAGGTCTCCAGTAGATATGGCAGAGAGCGACGGCAATGTCTCCACAGCATGCAGTAGTCTTATTTATGTTCACATGTCATAGGAGCAGAATTAATCATAGAGTGATACAGCGTAGAAACAGGCCCTTCGACCCAACTTGCCCACACTGGCCAACATGTCCCAGCTACACTAGTCCAACCTGCCCGCATTTGGTCCATATCCCTCTAAACCTGTCCTATCCATGTACCTGTCTAATTGTTTCTTATATGTAGGGATAGTCCCTGCCTCAACTACCTCCTCTGGCAGCTCGTTCCACACACCCACCACCCTTTGTGTGAACAAGTTACCCCTCAGATTCCAATTAAATTGTTTCCCCTTCACCTTGAACCTATGTCCTCTGGTCCTCGATTCACCTACTCTGGGCAAGAGACTCTGTGCATCTACCCGATCTATTCCTCTCATGATTTTATACACCACTATAAGATCACCCCTCATCCTCCTGTGCTCCAAGGAATAGAGTCCCAGCCAACTCAACCTCTCCCTATAGCTCAGACCCTTTAGCCCTGGCAACATCTATTCCTTCTCTGTACCCTTTCTAGCTTGACTACATCCTTTCTGTAACATGACCATTTTAGGCCATTTAGTCCATTGATGCTACTCCACCATTCCAATCATGGCTGATCTATCTCTCCCTCTCAACACATTCTCCTGCCTTCAACCCATAACCTTTGACATCCTTAATAATCAAGTACTTGTTAATCACCACTTTAAAAATACCCAATGACTTGACCCCTACAACCATCTGTGACAATGAATTCCACTCGCTGGTGAAATAAATTATTTCTCATCTCCTTTCTAAAGGTACATCTTTTTATTCTGACACTGTACCTCCTGTAGAATTGCCCCAAGTGTACATAGAGCAGATGAGAAAGTTAAATAACATGGAAACAAAGAACAGCAGATGCTGGGTTGATATACAAAAGAGAAAGTATTAGAGCATCCCAGTGGGTTACAGGATCGCTGAAGAACATGGATAGGTGAAGTTTCGGGTCAGGACTCTTTTCATTCAGTCTGCAGAAGGGTTCAAACCCATAACATTGCTTATCTATGTTCTCCAGAGATGCTGCCTGACCCACTGAGCATCACAGGCAGATAATACATGAAGACATAATTATACGTATATTACACATACTGGCATCACTGGTCAGCATGGACTCAGATTGCAGATTCAGCAACAGTTTCATCCCAGCTGTTATCAGGCAACTGAACCATCCTACCACAACTAGAGAGCAGTCCTGAACTACTATCTACCTCATTGGTGAATTTCGGACTATCCTTGATCGGACTTTGCTGGCTTTACCTTGCACTAAACGTTATTCCCTTATCATGTATATGTACACTGTGAATGGCTCAATTGTATTCATGTATTGTCTTTCCGCTGACTGGTTAGCACGCAATAGAAAGCTTCTCAGTGTACCTCGGCACACATGACAATAAACTAAACTGAACGTAAACTAAACTCAGCAGACTGAAAGACCTACTTCTGCACTGTACCTTTAAACTAAACGACACACAAATTAAAGGACAAAAAGAATTCAAGGACGTTCTTTAGTTAGAGGGAGGTAAATTTGTAGAATTTATTTCCACAGAAGGCAGTGGAGGGCAAGTCAATGGATATTTTTAAGGCATAGATAGATTATTGATCAGTACGGGTGTCAGGGGTTACGGGGAGAAGGCAGGAGAATGGGGTTATGAGGGAGAGATAGATCAGCCATGATTGAATGGCGGAGTAGACTTGATAGGCCGAATGAAGCAGTGAAAAGAACTATGCAAAAAAAAACAAGGCAATAATGCAAAAAGGCAATTAGAAAACAAGTCCATGGCAGTGCAAGAGATGGTCGGTAGTGTTTCATTACCAAGGAAGGATTAGCTTGTAGTGGTCTCAGCCATGCTTGCACATTAGCACGTATTACACAGCTCTTGGCAGTGCACTGAAAGCATTGCTACACACAGGTCTTCAGAGGATTTCACATCTCCGACATTAAATCAGAACAGAGTAATTCTTCCTGACGTTCTGCCAACATTCATCCTTCAATCAACACTTCTGAACCAGGTAATCAGGTCATTACATGTTATTTATAACACAAATCAGTCACCGCATTACTTCACCGACTCAACTTGAAAACCTTTCCATTGGCTGCGAAAGGTTTAAATCTTCCCAATTATTTTTTGGGGAGAGAGCCGAGAGACTAAGGGTCACAGGGAGGGAGAAAGAAGACGGGGGGGGGGGGGGGGGGGGTAGACTGGGCGAGGGGAGACGGGAGGGGAGTTGGGGGGGGGGGGGGGGGGGTGGAGAGGTTGGAGAGAGGCTTTTATTAAAATCCTGATAAACGAGAGTACAAGGCTGAACATGGAAAAAGTTTAAGACTGAGCAGAGAGACAAGCATCAACATTTAAATAGGGAACTCATAGGGTAACAAGTGATAATGACATACAGGTTTAGTTTGGTTTAGTGTAGAGATACAGCACGGAAACAGGGACTTGGTCAGTCTGAAGAAGGGTCTCGACCTGAAACGTCACCCATTCCTTATCTCCAGTGATGCTGCCTGTCCCGCTGAGTTACTCCAGCATTTTGTGTCTGTCTCTAGTGAGGACAACCTGAACTAAAAAGCAGAAGGTGAAAGTACATCCCCAGTGACATGTTGAAGTGAACTCAATGAGTCCGTCGCCCTGCTCATTCATTACCAGCAACTGAGAGATTCGACATCATATTTTCTGCAGTGTAATGTATTCTAGCAAATTTAAAAGGTGCTGGAGTGATTGATGACTGAAATGCTAACAAGAAAGACATTGTTTCTGCCTCTCTATAACCTGTGGATAATGAGCAAAACGTCTCTGACTACTTTTGATCATGAGCTAAAGTAGTGGAAATGTCGCAGCATTCAGTCTGGTCTGGTGAAAGGTGGTAAAGGAAGTTGCAAAGCTGGAAGCTGTTGGAGATTATTTTGCCTAAAGTCAACCAAGGATAACAACTGGTCAGGTGAAGCGCAGTTTGAAGAAAAATGTCCTGGAGATTAATACAGAGAATATTCAACAAATTAGACAACATTTATGGAGAAAGAAATAAGTTCATGTGATAGGAGCAGAATTAGGCCATTCGGTCCATCAAGTCTACTCCGCTTTTCAATCATGGCTGATCTATCTCTCCCTCCTAACCCCATTCTCCTGCCTTCTCCACACAACCCCTGACACACGTACTAATCAAGAATCTATCTATCCCTGCCTTAAAATCCCCATTGACTTGGCCTCCACAGTTCTGTGACAAAGAATTCCACAGATTAACCACCCTCTGACTAAAGAAATTCCTCCTCATCTCCTTCCTAAAGGAATGTTCATTAATTCTGGGGCTATGACCTAGAGTGGTATTTCATCAGTAGCAGCAAGAGCTTTAGTTTAGTTTAGTTTCGAGATACAGTGCAGAAACAGGTACTTCGATCAACAGAGTCCAACGATTCCCGCACACTAACACTACCTTACACACACTAGAGACAATTTACAATTTTACCAACCCAATACGCCTACAAACCTGTACGTCTTTGGAGTGCGGGAGGAAACCAAAGATTTCAGAGGAAACCAAATATCTCGGAGAAAACCCACGCCGGTCACGGGGAGAGCATACAAACTCCATGCAGACAACACCCGTAGTCAGAATCAAACCCGGGTCTCTGGCGCTGTAAGGCAGCAACTCTACCGCTGCGCTAGAATGCAGAAATTAAATGATGAAAGGGATGTTGGTGTAAATGAAAGAGACGTTTTTTAAAAAAGTAGGTCGGTCTAAAAAAAGTGCAAATAGAACTTAGAACTGTACATAGAAACAGAAAATAGGTGCAGGAGTAAGCCATACGGCCTTTTAAGCCAGTACCGCCAGTCAATATGATCATGGCAGGGCATCCAAAATCAGTACCCCGTTCCCACTTTCTCCCCACATCCCTTGATTCTGTTAGCCCTAGGAGCTATAACTCTCTCTCAAATACATCCAGTGAGTTGGCCTCCTCTGCCTTCTGTGGCAGAGAATTCCACAGATTCACAACTCTCTGGGTGAAAACTTTTTTCCTCATCTCAGTCCTAAATGGCCGACCCCTTATTCTTAAACTGTGACCCCTGGCTATGGGGAGGAGAATGGAGTTGAGAGGGAAAGATCGATCAAACCTGGTTGAATGGCGGAGTAGACTTGATGGGCCGAATGGCCTAATTCTGCTCCTGTCACTTATGAACTTATGAAATAGTTACAGATCAACTTTCTTATTAAATCACCTTATTAAACAGATGATGTACTGCAATATTGTTATGTAAGAGTGAGGCAGGTGGCAGTGAAGTCTGGTGTACATGTGGGCAGAGGCCCAGATTAAGCCAGGGCTGGCTGGTGCTGTGTGATCCCCACTCCTGCCCAGTCAGCTTGTGGTTGGCGCGTTACCTAACACTTTCTAAGTGGCGCTGTACTCCAAGTGTTTATGATCACACTCGACTGCCCGCTGCACAACGCTGTCAGCACCGCAGAGCCGGCCCTTGAGAAGTTCTGAGACCTAGGCTCTGAAGCATTCGTGAAAAAAAATGACCAGCCTGACATTTTGCCTCAAGATGAAATAACCTTGTTTGCAAATGGAATACTCATGAATTCCACAATGCCGCATGTCACATAAACAGAATGAGGAGGTAAGCCACATACAGCAGAGCTGACAGCTCTCAACACCCTATTCTTAACTGAGTAGAGTCATAGAGTGATACAGTGTGGAAACAGGCCCTTCGGCCCAACATACCCACACAGGCCAACATGTCCCAGCTACACTAGTCCCACCCGCCCACATTTGGTCCATATCCCTCCAAACCTGTCCTATCCATGTACCTAAGAGAGGTACACCTGTTGCTTAAATGTTGGGATAGTCCCAGCCTCAACTACCTCCTCTGGCAGCTCGTTCCATACACCCACCACCCTTTGCGTGAAAAAGTGACCCCTCAGATTCATATTAATTTGTTTCCCCTTCACCTTAAATTTACAAATCCACAGGACTAGGGTGAGTCAACAGGCCTGTCCCTTTATCAGTAGGTGTGTACAATTTTCAAATGACTGTACCCTGAATACAGAGTTGCCTGGACAGAGCCAGCCCATCGAAGCAGCAGCCATAGGAAAGGCACAGGATTTGTGTCTGATTTATGTGTCCGTTTTAGATATCCTTTGTTTTTCACGAAGGTTATTTAAAGCAATAAAGTTAACATGGACTCATTGTTGAGTCAGGAGTCAAAAGTCTGTAGGTTGAAGATTTCTCCAGAGACACCAACACTTAATTTAGGCTAAACGTCCAGCGTGGTATAAAGGAAGTATTGAACTGTTGGAGGTGATAATTTTCTGGTTGAAACATTAAACCCAGGCACAGTCAACTCTTTCAGCTGGGTACCACTGATTACATGGAGCCTCTCATGTTTCAGCTGTACAATGGTGTTGGGTTGAAGCTTAAAGTTTCATAAAATGTGAAGGAGAAGATGGAAGGAGAAGTTCTCAGTGAAATGATGTTGTCAGGACTTAGAAACGTAGAAACATACACATAGAAAAATAGGTACAGGAGTAGTAGGCCATTCGGGCTTCATGGTTCATGGCTGATCATCTAAAATCAGTACCCCATTCCTGCTTTCTCCCCATATCCCTTGATTCATTTAGCCCCAAGAGCTAAATCTAACATCCAGTGAATTGGCTTCCACAGCCTACTGTGGCAGAGAATTCCAGTTTCACAACTCTCTGGGTGAAGAGGTTTTTCCTCATCTCAGTCATAAATGGCCGACCCCTTATTCCTAAACTGTGTGACCCCTGGTTCTGGACTCCCTCAACATCGGGAAATGTTTTCCTGCATCTAGCCTGTCCAATCCTTTGAGAATTTTATATGTTTCTTCTGGAGAGAATCTCTGGGAACTGAAGCACTCAGGTTTGTGCCCCTCAGGCAAAGAGAAGAGGGTAGTTCTGGAATCAGAGATCTCTGTGGGTATGTGAGCACGGACCAAATACCTTGGGATGCTGACCAAGGAATTTTGGAGAATTTTAAAGAATGGCAATTGGAACTGGATGGTAGAATAAAACAGGGGTGGCAGGGTGGTGCAGCGGTAGAGTTGCTGCCTCACAGCGCCAGAGACCCGGGTTTGATCCCGACTACGGGTGCTGTCTGTACGGAGTTTGTACGTTCTCCCCAATGACAGTGTGGGTTTTCTCCGGGTGCTCCGGTACCCAACCACACTCCAAAGACGTGTGGTTTTGTGGATTAAACGGCTTTGATAAAAATTGTCATGAGCATGTAGGATACTGCTGCTGTACGGGGATCGCTGGTCGGCGTGGAGTCGGTGGGCCCAATGACCTGTTTCCGTGCTGTATCTCTAAATAAAGTCCAACCAAATATTGGAAACCAGAGCACCCGGAGACAACCCACGTGGTCACAGGAAGAACGTACAAACTCTGTACAGACAGCACCTGTAGTCAGGATCGAACCCTGGTCTCTGGCGCTGTAAGGTAGCAACTCTACCGCTGAGCCACCTAGGTGGGTAGGTTCTGCAGTAGTTTGTCCATCCCTAACATTTTCACAGCTTTTCTATCTCCATAGATACCGCATGTTCTGTTGGGATTTTTCAGATTTACTCATTTGATTTCAGATTTCAGAAACATCTCTGGCCCACGCCTCACAGCTTTATCATGTCCGCCCGTTTGTATTCACTATCTCCAACTGCTAGCTACATGGTTGCATAAACATAGGGGTCACTGCCGCAGCCACTCTCTGTGCAACTTCAAACTAACTTCCAATTCAGAGGAGCTTCAACTTGAAACATTCACTCTGTTTCTCTTTCCATTGCTGTACCTGACCTACTGACTTTTTCCGGTATTTTTGATGTCTCGTTTTCACCCCTTACCCTTCCATATATCTGTATCTCGCTCTCCCCTGACTCGAGGGTCTCGGCCCAAAACATCACCCATTCCTTCTCTCCAGAGACGCTGCCTGTCCCGCTGAGTTTCTCCAGCGTTATGTGTCTATCTTCAGTATTTTCTACTTTTATTTTAATCTCTAACAATCCTGTGATGGAATGCCTTCGGATTCAAAACTTTACTAACATCTTTGAAACTTCCAGGCTGCAGACTGACATGGTTTACAGTTCATCACTCCCTCACCTACCTCATTCACCACATTCACCATTGACAACTCATTTGGGTTTTATCTTCAGTTCAGTTCAATTCAGTTTAGTTTATTGTCCCGTGTACCGAGGTACAGTGAAAAGCTTTTGTAGCATGCTAACCAGTCAGTGGAAAGACAATACATGATTACAATTGAGCCATTCACAGTGTCCAGATGATACATGATAAGGGAATAACGTTTAGTGCAAGGTTTAGCGAGCAAGGTCTCCAATCTTCTTCCAATGAAGAAGTTAATCTTCATAAACTAAACAAACAGGAATCACACGATGCTAATGCTTAATTTTCTATCTCAAACACACTACTTACACTAAACCACTTAGTCACTGATCCATGATATCCTAGAAGGAACAGAAAACATGTTATATCTTTTGACAGCACAGTACCTGGTGTTTGAAAATGAACACATTGCAACCCAGGTTCATGTCTTAAAGTGTATTACAAAACAAGGCGATATGGTGTAGTTTCCTAGATTTTAGATGTGTGAAAGATCTCTTAAAAATCACCACGGGTTCAGAAGATTCATAGATGGATGGAAACAGGCTTCTTGGCCCAATTTGTCTGTGCCGACCAAGATGCCTACCTTTGCTAATACCATTTGCCTGCTTTTGACCCATATCCCACATCCATCTTCCTGTCTGAATGCCTTTTAAATGCTGTAATTGCTCCTGCCTCTACTACTTTCTCTGGCACCTCGTTCCATATACCCATCACCCTCTGTGTGAAAAAATGACCTTTCAGGTCATTGAGTTTAGGTTGGTTTAGTTGAGATACAGTGTGGAAAAAGGCCCTTCGGCCCAGCGAGTCCGTGCTGACCAGTGAGCCCCGTACACTGACACTACCCTACACACTGGGGATCATTTACAATGAGCCTACGTCTTTGGAGTCTTTAGATCTTTAAATGTTGTTAACGTCTTTAAATCTTTCCACTCTCACCTTAAACCAATGACCTGTTTTAGATTCACCTAAGATAGGCACAAAAAGCTGGAGTAACTCAGTGGGACAGGCAGCATCTCTGGAGAGAAGGAATGGGTGACGTTTCGGGGCGTGACCTTTCTTCACCTACCCTATCTCTGTCCCTCATAACTTTATAAACCTTTCTCATTTTAGGACTCAATCATGTTTCCATAACAGCTATAATATCACAACCCCATGTGCCAATGCCTGCCCTTAGTTCAACTGCTTCACTTATATCTTCTTCCATTAAAGCGAGTGCAGGAAAGTGTATCAGCCTTTCCTTGCTCCATGTCCTGCCCTGGCTGGCTTGCCTATTGATCTTGCTTAGTTTGACCTCTCTATTTAACGAACATAGAACAGTACAGCACAGGAACGTGCCCTTCGGCCCACGCTGTTTTTTAGTTTCGGTCAGTTTAGAGATACAGCGTGAAAACAGGCCCTTCGGTCCACCAAGTCCTTGCCGACCAGCGATCACCCATAGACTAGTTCTATACTACACACTAGGGACAATTCACCAAAGCCAATTAACCTACAAACCTGCACATCTTTGGAGTGTGGGAGGAAACCGGAGTACCTGGAGGAGAATGTACAAACTCTGTACAGATAGCACCCACAGTCAGGATTGAACCTGGGTCTCTGGAGCTGTAAGGCAGCAACTCTACCGCTGAGCCACTGTGCTGAACAGGATGCTGTTAAACTGATCTCATCTGCCTTTACGTGAACCTTATCCTTCTATTCCCTGCACTTCCATGTGCCTATCCAAAAGCCTCTTGAATGCCACCATTGTATCTGCCTCCACCACCACTCCTGGCAATGTGTTCCAAGCCCACACCACTCTTTGCCCCACACATCTCCATTAAACTTCCTCCTCTAACCTTATTGCTACGCCCTCTAGTGTTGGACACTTCCACCCTGGGAGAAAGGTTCTGACTGACGACCCTATAGAAGCCACTCATAATTTTAAATACTTTTCTCAAGTCTTTACTCAACCTCTGGCATCCCACAGAAAACAATCCCAGTCTGTCCATCCTCGCCCTGTAGCTGAAACCCTCTAATTCAGGCAACATTCTGGTAAATCTCCTCTGCACCCTCTCCAAAGCCTCCACATCTTTCCTGCAATGGGGGCGACCAGGACTGCATGCTTCCGAATTCCCAGCTGTTACACGACTACTTTGGGTACCATTCCCCTTCAGGAATAGATTAACTTTATTATACTCCTGAATAACTCGATTAAATCCTCCCACCAAGATGTTCCTCCCAATGCGGATGCCACCCAGGTCACCTCTGCCCCAGATGTGATCTCAATGGTTCAAGAAACTGAATCAGATGCTAAAGACTGAAATGTTTTTAACATTAATCCATTTTTTGTAAATAGTGTTTCCAAAATATGTGCTCACATTCACATGGACTGCTTACTGTTAATAAACTGAAATAAATATCAGCCTTGCCATAACTAAAATCATTAATAACTCAGTCTCTGGATTTTTTCAAAGTCTTTTGGGAGAAACAAATGATTTTTTAAGATTCTCTCAGGATAAGCTAACACTGAAATAAACCCAATAAAACATGGAGAATGGAGAGAAACAAGTAATTCAACTTTAATAGCCCACTAACACCTTCACTATTTATTGCACTTAACACAAAAGTATTTTTTAATTAAACTTTTGAGATGGACTGGTCTGCTCCACTCTCTACTTTATCTCAAAGAAGCGAGATCGTGCATTTATATAACTCCTACGACATATCTGTGTAGGAAGGAACTGCAGGTGCTGGTTTACACCGAAGATAGACTCAAAGTGCTGGAGTAACTCAGCGGGACAGGCAGCGGGACTGGAGAGAAGGAATGGGTGACGTTTCGGGTCGAGACCCTTCTTCAGTCTGAAGTCTGAAGAAGGGTCTCGACCCATGACGTCACCCATTCCTTCTCTCTATCCTAATATATATCTGAAGTATTTAACAGTAAGGTTTAGGTCATAGGCATGAGGTGAAGGGGAACAGATTTAATAGGAATCCGAGGGTGTAACATTTTCACACAAAGGGTGGTAGGTGTATGGAACGAGCTGCCAGAGGAGGTAGTTGAGGCTGGGACTATCCCAACGTTTAAGAAACAGTTAAACAGGTACATGGACAGGACAGGTGTGGAGGGATGTGGACCAAACGCGGATAGGTGGGACTAGAGTAACTGGGACATGTTGGCTGGTGTGGGTAAGTTGGGCTGAAGGACCTGTTTCCACGCTGTATCATTCTATGACTGCATGACTCTATGAGTAATAGATAGGCATTGAGAAAGGTCAGAGAGGTAAATAGAGGGGGCAACAGGCAGAGGTTCCAACGTTGTCCTTCTGTACGTAGGACTATTCATGACAGAGCGCCCTTTAATAAGATAAATTCAAGAATAATGAAACGTGGTCCAAACATCCTGACTTTGAATATATAAATGTTATTAATACAAAACCGTGCTGTAGTCTCTCAGCCCAAACAGAGGTGTAAATCTCCCTGCTTCACGACTACAATTAATGCAAACACATTCACCAGGAATGTTCACTCTCAGTATACAAAAGAAAATGACATGCTCTAATGTTAACCTTTCCCTTCGATTCTGGTTTGATTTCATTTGACGTGCAAAGACCACCTAATAGGCCAAAGACCTTCTCTCTCCAACTTCCACCTGGTTTGATTCAGCCTAGGGTTCCCAACCTGGGGTAAATTTACCCAAAGGGGGTAAATGTTGCCTACCTAGGGGGTACATTTACCCACAGGGGGTACCTAGGGGGTACATTTAATGATTCTGGATTTGTATATATTTTTTCTCATTGACTGACTGTGTTTGGTTCTGGTATACCAGTATCTGTTCAACATTAGTTGTTCATAAATAAGTGAAATTACGTTGTTATGTGTTATTAAAGTTGCCAGCGGTAAACGGGACGAAAAAGGTTGGGAACCCCTGTCCTACGCAGTCTGACTGACACATTAAGACGTTTTATTTCCAAAACACAGCCAGCGATTCTTTGAAGCTACTTGGGAAATCCGTGTCCCACATGAGTTTTCCTGCTGCATGGGAAAGACTTCATTAATTTCCTACGTACTGGCCAGCTGAGGTCAAGAAGCCAGCAGCTGGTGAGCAAGGAAAGGAAGGGAGGTGGAGTGCTGACACTGCAAGTAGTTCTCAAACATCATTGATATTACAGCGGGCCAGAAATACCAGATCATCCACACATAGCGCAGTGCAGCAAAGGCTCCATTGAGCAGTGGCTTGCTCTTGTGTTACTATTAGTAACAAAAGGACAGTGAAACAAAGCTTACTTGGTCAAGTGGGAGTGCTGAAACACGGCCTGCAATCTTACTTTGGTCTGTACCTCACTTAGTTGTGGCATAGCAGAGTTTGTGCCTCACCGCTCCAGTGATCTGGCTTCAGTCTTTACTTTGGGTGCTGTCCGTGTGAAGTTCACATGTTTAAGAATAAGAGGCAGGTCATTTAGGACTGAAATGAGGAAAAGCATCTTCACCCAGAGAGTTGTGAATCTGTGGAATTCTCTGCCACAGAAGGCAGTGGAAGCCAATTCGCTGGATGTTTTCAAGAGAGAGTTAGATTTAGCTCTTCGGGCTAACGGGATCAGGGGATATGGGGAAATAGCAAGAACGGGGTACTGATTGTGGATGATCAGCCATGATCACATTGAATGGCAGTGCTGGCTCGAAAGGGCTGAATGGCCTACTCCTGCACCTATTGCCTGTGACTGCATAGACTTCTCATGGGTGCTCCAGTTTCCTCCCTCGTGTCAAAGGCGTGCAGGTTGATAAGTTAGTTGGCCAATGTAACTTGACTCTAGTTTAGGTTAGTTTGGAGATACTGGGTGGGAACAGCCCTTCAGCCCACCAAGACCGCACTGACCAACAATCATCCATACACTAGTTCTAGTTCTACACACTGGGGACAATTTACTGAAACCAATTAATCTACAAACCTGCAGGTTAATGTGGGAGGAAACCAGAGCACCTGGAGAAAATCCGTACGGTCACAGGGAGAACGTGCAAACTCCGTACAGACAGTACCCGTAGTCAGGATCGAACCCGGGTCAGAATGGGCCAAAGGGCCTGTTTCCGTGCTGTATGACTACATTGATCAACTGGGAAAATGGGCAAAGAAATGGCGGTGGAATTTAACAAGTGAAAAATGCTGCATTATTGGGAAGTTAAACCAGGCCAGGACATACACAGTAAATGGCATTGAGTGTTTTTGAACAGAGATATTGGGGGGGGTCTGAAGAAGGGTCTCGACCCGAAACGTCACCCATTCCTTCTCTCCAGAGATGCTGCCTGTCCTGCTGAGTTACTCCAGCTTTTTGTGTCTATCTTGGGGTACAATTACATGGTTCCCTCAAAGTGGCGACACATCAAGACAGGGTGTGGATGAAGTTGTATGGTGTGCTTGCCTGGTCGCCACGGGCCGAAGGGCCTGTTTCCGCGCTGTATCTCTAAACTGAACTAAAAGTAAAAACTAATGTCCAAAGCATGTTTCTTCAACATTCCCCACAATCAGTTTGCTTCGGAAAAGGAATAATCTTTTAGGGATTTCGAGGTCATTTCAAGCAGACATTGGAATGCGTTTTCTGAAGGGGAAGGAGGGAATGAGAGGGGGGTGGGAGCTTCGAACGCCCCGACGCAGGGGCTTCGACCACTGGCTGCGGGAGCTTCGGATGGTTCGACCGCTGGTGAATAAAAGAGGAAGAAGATCGGACTTTATTGCTTTCCATCACAGTGAGGAACGTGGGGAATCTGCTGTGGTGGATGTTTATGGAAAACTTTTATGTAGTTGCGTGTCTTGTTGCTTTTGTTTTAGTATGGCTTGATGGTAATTTGAATTTCACTGTACCTTAATTGGTGCATGTGACTTTAAACTGACCTTGAAACCTTGAACTAAAACAGGGATGACCATAATCTTTGGATTTAAGGGAAATTTTGGAACTAAGATAATTTTCAGCCTAAGGAAAATGGGAATTTTACGCATGCAAGGCGACCTTCCCGACTGACATTCTGTCTGAGATGCAGAGGGATACTGGTAGGAGATGATTTAACCGCTCAATAACTTGTCCGTCAGAGTCTATCCACAGCATGGAAGCACTTGGTCAGATTTTATCAAAATGAGGGTGTCACTGGGGTGGTTCCAAAGAGAGTGTTCTTTAAACATTGGCAGCTGTTTGCAACAACTGCAGAATTAATAATGGGCTTAAAAGTCAACCACATCATTGTGTGAAGGAGTCTTGCCCCCAAATGATCTCAGTAAACCTGTTGTAATCCCCGAGCTGTGTTACAGCTTCAGTTTCATTATTATTCACAGCAACTTATTTCCAGATTTGATGAAACGGTATTCACATTTAGACACTTGGACTTCACGTTTTCTAAAGTATTAGACCAGATCTGTGGTCCAAGTGATATTGTTATGATGCTACCATTTCCAATATTTCAGAAGTGTGAGACATGACTTCACTTGCACATAACATCTCAATTACGCATGCTTTGATCAGCTGAAGAAGTGTCAAGGATGATATCCTGAAAAAGGACACGCTACACTGACAGTAGTCCAAGCAATGCTGGTCATGAGGCCACAGAGTCACTGTATGAACACGCACACTGACCAAATGTGTAGGAAGGAACTGCAGATGCTGGTTTACACCGAATATAGACACCAAATGCTGGAGTAACTCAGCAGGACAGGCAGCGTCTCTGGAGGGAAGGAATGGGAAGCTGACCATCCGGTCCACTAACATAGTAATGTCCACATTGGGAGCAATATGCAACAAGATTCACCAAATGCTGGAATTGTGATGGACAAGAGAATAATAGGGCAGAAGATTCAGGTGATTAAGGAATGTTGGGGCACACATTTATCTGTTTCACTTTGAAAATACAGATTTCAGCAAAGCCACAAGGGAAGGATTGTACATTTTTGGTGAGTCCACATGAGCAAATTGAATTTTGAGATCAGTTGGGGAGAGACTAAGACAACGTGTGACTTTTGCCATCTCAATCCTTTGTTTAATAAATTAAATTATTATTTAAACCATGACATCATCCTCAGTCTCTAAAACCCAATGAGAACATAACTCTTTCTAACTTTAAGAATGCAGCATGTCTCTCTTGGACCATGTCACTGGCAGAGTTATACCTTCAATCACCCA
The DNA here is from genome assembly GCF_010909765.2 of Amblyraja radiata. Lineage (NCBI taxonomy): Eukaryota > Metazoa > Chordata > Chondrichthyes > Rajiformes > Rajidae > Amblyraja > Amblyraja radiata. The sequence goes on along the minus strand of NC_045987.1, from coordinate 1,269,815 downwards.
AAATGGAATGAAAATCCTTTCCCTGTTTAGATCCCGCCACCTCACAAAACCTGACTCATCCCACTTGAATGTATCTTATTGTTGGAATGGAATCCATCCTCTTGAATGGGACCTATCACCAGAATGTGACTTGTCCAAGCTCAGCCAACCAGATTGGAAAATATGACTTAATCAAAGGCTAGCTGATGCCAGAGTGCACTACAAAAGGGTTAGTCATATTTTGAGAGTGATTATGTTGGACATATGATAAGCCAGACACTGGAAGTGGATATGCAATTAGATCATTTGCATTCTGCTTTTGGTTCCTTTACGACTACTGTTTGTAAGGCTAATTATTATAAATGACGTTAGAAGATTATTTTACACGTGCAGCCTTTCCATTATCTCAAAGTGATTCACTGCTGTTGTTTCCTTTGCCCAGGATAGGCCTCACTAATCATGGTGTGTTGGAAGGAACTGCACATGCTGGTTTACACCAAAGACAGACACAAAATGCTGGAGCAACTCAACGGGTCAGGCAGCATCTCTGAAGAACATGGATAGGTGGCATATCGGGTCAAGACCTTTCCTCAGGTTTGCAGTATGAAGAAGGGCCTCGATCTGAAACATCACCAATCCATGTTCTCCAGAGTTGTTGCCTAGCCCGCCGAGTTACACCACTTTGTGTCTTTTTATGTATTTGCCAGGATCTGCAGTTCCTTGTTTCTACACGATTATTGGTGGGCTTTGACACTAACTACTAGGCACTGATCCGCACAATCATTTTAATTTAGTTGAGTTTAATTTATTGTCAAGTGTACTGAGGTACAGTGAAAAACTTTTTGTTGTGTTTTATCCAGTCAGTAGACGATACATGATTACAATCGAGCTGTCCACAGTGTAAAGATAAAGGATAAAGGGATTAACGTTTATTGCAAGATAAAGTCCAGTAAACCTATCTTCGGTTTAAGAATAAAGGGTAAGTTATTTAGAACGGAGATGAGGAAACACTTTTTCACACAGAGTTGTGAGTCTGTGGAATTCTCTGCCTCAGAGGGTGGTGGAGGCCGGTTCTCTGGATACTTTCAAGAGCTAGATAGGGCTCTTGAAGATAGCGGAGTCAGGGGATATGGGGAGAAGGCAGGAACGGGGTACTGATTGTGGATGATCAGCCATGGTTACATTGAATGGCGGTGCTGGCTCGAAGGGCCGAATGGCCTACTCCTGCACCTATTGTCTGTTGTAAACACCGATTGAAGATAGTCCGAGGGTCTCCAATCTTCATTACACTGTTGTTATGACTTCCTCTGCTTTGTCATTGCAGAATTACTATACGATAAATCTTTATTCATCCCCAGAGTGAAATGAGTCTGCCGACAGTCACAACACACAAGGTACATGAAAACTTGAAACTAAAAGTGAAAACAAAAAGAAAAAGACAAGCGACTATTGGCCGGCAGCCGTGTGCACAGCGCCTTCACCGGAACGAACGAACAAACAAACGAACGCAAGCTTATCCCCTGGACAGAGGATTCTAAACTACAGTGCTCCCCTCCCCTCCCCCACACCGGGCCCCCCTTTGTTCTCACGTCCCTCACAGTGGTCTCTCCACACCGTGTCCCCATTGTTCTTCACATTGCCATTGGCGTAAGTAGAAAGCAAACTACCAAATGGGTGCATCTGAGAATGTCAACCCCACTCAGTTGCCTAGACATTTCTAGCTGCACCTGCAAATAGATGGATTGGATGTGGTATAAAACAGTGGGTGGAGAACCCTGGCCAATGCAAGTGGCTCAGAAAGGAAAAGTAGCTACAAGCTCTGGGGAGGTGCACATGTGCTATCAAAAGCAGAGGTCTACTAATGGATTAGGGACTGAATCTGTGACTGCCCTCCTCCACCTTCCATTAAATTACTTTATGTATCTTCAATTTGTTTTTAAGTTATACATTTTAATTATTTATGAACATTTACTTCAAATGTCATTATTTTCACAGACCTTTCTTTCATTCATTCGCAGGATCTGGATGTTGCCTGTTCGGTAGCCAGAAACGTGGCGACACTTGTGTACTGCTGAGGTGAGGTCTGCTGTATGATTTTACTGGGTTGTTATGCAAAACAAAGCATTTCATTGTACCTAGGTACCATTCCCTGCAAGAACCAGATAGGCACAAAGTGCTGGAGTAACTCAGCGGGTCAGGCAGCATCTCTGGAGAAAATGTATAGGTGATGCTTTGGGTTGAGATTCTTCTTCATTCATCCTGGTGGTTGCAATGGTGATAAGAACATCTTTAATCCAGGTTTATTATTAATTATTGGAATTTACTTCTGTGCCATGAGATTGGATTACTAGTTTGAATTACTGGTGCGGACTCAGTGGGTCGAGGAGCCTGTTTCCACGCTGTATCTCTAAAGTCCCTAAACTAAACTCAATTCAGAGTTCCGGAGACGTGAAGATTTCAACAGGTCAGAAGCACTTAGTCGAAGTTTAGAGAACAAACTAGCAACAGTACAGAGGTTATCATGGGATCTAATTATATTTTTTCTGATCTAGACTTGTATTGGCAACAAAAGCAGCTTTAAAATTGTCCAGTGCATCTAAAAGATAATCGAAACATGCAAGGGAATTTAAACTAGTAATCCAATCGCATGCACAGAAGCCGATAGCCAGTCTCCGTCACATGCAAATCCTACAATTACTGCTCTGTAATTCTCATAAGGTCTTTGGTTACCAGATTATATATGACAGAAAACTCTCCATTGTAACTGAATCTGCTCAGGTTTGTCAGTATTCAAAGGGTGAGTGAGATTGGCGTTTATCAACATATTATAAGTTATTTTGTCTTGGGCCAGATAGCTTTCATCTAATTGAGAAGTAGAATTTGATAACTGTTATAAATACAATTTGATACAGTTGATGCGATACCATGATTATGTTTGGAATTGGCACATATATCTGACATTATCCCAGCCTGCCTGTCAAGACTGATATGGTAGAGCAAACATATTTCACATACCATGGGTATGAATATTGATTTCTCTAACTTCAAGTAACCCCTGCATTCCCCCTCTCTCCACCCCTCCCCTACCCAAGGTAGACACAAAATGCTGGAGTTACTCAGCGAGACAGGCAGCATCTCTGGAGAGAAGGAATGGGTGATGTTTCAGGTCAAGACTGTACTTTCCAAGTTCTTAAACTGATTCTAAATCCTTAATCTGCTCTGATAGAATGTGAATTGCGATAGTCTGGATTAGTGGCTCCTGTATTACTAATCCACTGGCAACTTACTTCAGCAGTTGCTCAATGGGACCCTCACCCATCAGTACAGACCATCATCTCTGTCTGCAGTTCCCTGTCAAGCTATTCTTTAACGTTAGACATTCTTTACTCTTTAACTGTAGATGATTTTGAACGTAACTCACTCTGCCAATCATCTGAAGAAATGCATTCCCAAGTGTGGATGGGTACACATGGGTGGCACAGTGGTAGAGTTGCTGCCTTACAGCACTTACAGCAGCACAAACCCGGGTTCCATCCCGACTACGGATGCTGTCTGTACGGAGTTTGTACCTTCTCCCCGTGACCTGCGTGGGTTTTCTCCAAGATCTTCGGTTTCCACCCAAAGATGTACAGGTTTGTGCGTCATGATCTAAATGTAAAAAAATTAAAATTGTCCTTAATGTGTGTAGGATAGAGTTAATATGCGGGGATAGTTGGTCGGTGAGGACTCAGTGGGCTGAAGGGCTGCTGTACCTCTAAACTACACTAAACATGCTTCTGCAAGTTGTTAATGTTTGCCCTGAACTCTTCCTTGGTTTAGAATACAAGAATCACACTCTGACTATGTGACTGATGCAGACTCCATCATTTTGAAGCAACCTCCCTCTTCTCGACTGTGCCACCACCACCATCCGGCAGCAAGAAGTACACAGGACTTTGCTTTTTTTGTTCAAGATCCCAGCATCTGCAGTCTCTTGTGTCTCCCACGTACTACAATCAAGAATCTATCTATCTCTGCCTTAAACATATCTACTGACCTGTCCTCCACAGCCTTCTGTGGCAAAGCATTGCACAGATTCACCACCCTGTGACTGTCGGAGATGTGTTGAGGAGACTGCTTGAGTGTGCCGGGTGGTTGGATATCGGAAACTCTACTTTGCAACCTCCATGAAAGTATCCCGCCAGAATTAGCAAGCGGCTCTGTCCAGAGCATGCTTCTGAACTAAAATGAACGTTAATCAAAGCTGTACGGTATAACTGACATATTTTAATACAATCCTTGAATTCAGTCTGCAATATTGGCTCACTGTCTTGCTGCTGTAACAGTTCAGGATAAACTTTATATACAGATCTCTGGGGGATAGAATACTGAAAGGACCAAGCTTCTCTGGGCCAAATTTTTTTAATACTTTAAATCCTTTGGGATACATATACAAAAGAATAGAGTACATCTTGAGGTCAAATTATAAGCTGTACAAGAGGGTAATACTGTTCTATCGGGAACAGTGCATGCTTGTGAAAGTCTACTTCTCCTTGTCCCGTCTGTAACCAGTAATTGAATATAAATAGCTCTGAATTCCCAGGGGATAAATTGGAGCTGCTGATATTAGCATATACACAAGCAAGTTAACACTGTGCTAATACATACAGTGAGAGCGTGCACAAGGTCAAGCGGTGGAGTTACACATTATTGCATTGCCACCTTAATGACCATTTATTCCTGGGATGGAGCAGTCACTGGGAACGGGCGGTATTTATTGCTTGATGTTTGATGCCCTGACAACAACCAAATGGCTGGTGCAGGCGCCGGGCTGCTCTTGATGAAGAGGGCTGTGAGTTTCCGGAGAGGAGGGGTCTTGTTTCTGCTCCTGCAATTGATGTTCTCTCCTCCACCTCCCCCATGCTACCTCCCTGCACATGGGGCGGCACGGTGGCACAGCGGTAGAGTAGCTGCCTTGGCGCCAGAGACCCAGGTTCGATCCTGATAACCAATGCTGCCTGTACGGAGTTTGTACGTTCTCCCCGTGACCTGTGTGGGTTTTCTCCAGGATCTCCAGTTTCCTCCCACACTCCAAAGGCGTACAAGTTTATAGATTAATTGGCTTTGATAAAATTGTAAATTGTCCCTAATGTGTGTAGGATAGTGTTAATGTGCGGGGATCGCTGGTCGGCGCAGACTCAGTGGGCCGAAGGGCCTGTTTCCGCGCTGTATCTCCAAACTGAACTAAACTAAACAGGGGGGACAGCCACCTTCTGAAATGCAACATCTCTCTATGCATGAGGGCGGTGAAGAAGGTTTTTGCTACGTTAACTTTCATCAGTCAGGGTGTTGAGTGTAGATTCAGTTTCAGTTTTAGTTTATTGTCACGTGTACCGAGGTACAGTGAAAAGCTTTTGTTGCGTGCTAACCAGTCAGCGGAAAGACAATACATGATTACAATCGAGCCATTCACAGTACAGATACATGATAAGGGAATAACACTCAGTGCAAGGTAAAGCCAGTAAAGTCCAATCAAAGATAGTCCAAGGGTCTCCAATAAGGTTTTATTAGTAGTTCAGGACCGCTCTCTAGTTGTTAGTAGGGTGGTTCAGTTGCCTGATGTGCAGACCAAAGATGTGCAGGTTTGTACTTTAATTGGCTGTTGTAAATTGCCCCTGGGGTGTAGGATAGTACCAGTGTATGGGTGATCGCTGGTCAGCGCAAATCTGTGGGCTGAAGGGCCTGTTTCCACACTGTGTCTCTAAACTAAACCAGAGTCAAAAATGTACAAGATGTCGATGAGGCCGACCGCATTTGGAATCTGGTTTTCAGTTTTGGTCAGTCTACTATAGCAAGGAATGCACTAAGCTGGAACAAGTGCAGAAAAGATTTACAAGGATCTTGCCAGGGCTTGTGGACCTGAGCTATAGGAAGGTATTATTAATAGCAATCCACAGCTGTGTCAAATTGAGCATTATATTGACAAAACGATAATGAGCATGTTGTTGTCGGATAGAACATTAGGACGTCGCCAGAATAACTGTAGATGCGTTTGTACATGATCTTGTCCTGCCCAAAGTAGGATCATGTGTGTCTCCTCAATTGACACGCACTGCTCCAAAATGTCGTCAGTGATTAATGATGATTGGAAACATTACACTTGGGAATTGTTGTGAAATGCATCTCCCCTTAGGCATCACTTGGATATGATTTTGCTGCTGCTGTTGAGGTACCAAAGATTCTCGGTTAGCGTTTCACCAAATGGTGACACGGTAGCGCAGATGTAGAGTTGCTGCCTCACAGCGCCAGAGACCTGGGTTCGATCCTGACGACGGGTGCTGCTGTACGGAGGTTGTACTTTCTCCCCGTGACTCACGTGGGTTTTCTCCGGGTGCTCCGGTTTCATCCCACACACCAAAGACGTGCAGGTTTGTAGACTAATTGGTATGTTTGTAAATTGTCCCTAGACGTGTAGGATAGTGTTAGTGTGCGGGGATCACTGGTCGGTGTGGACTTGGTGGGCTGAAGGGCCTGTTTCCGTGCTGTATCTCTGAACTAAACTAAACTATACCTGAGAAGGTGCTACAATTTAATTGAACTGATATCCCAATTGGCAACTACTCAGCTCCATTGTAGGGTGATCCTAGCCCAATTTTGTTTGGCATTGTAATCAACGTAAGTCTAGGATTCATTCTGTAATTAAATTCACTCATAACCTGTAGGCATTGGATGCAAGGCCAGCACTTAGGGCCCACACACGAGGTATAAGTGTGAAAACTCACGCCTCCAGGATCAGGAACAGTTTCTTCCCAGCTATTAACAGGCAACTGAACCATCCTCTCATCAACTAGTGAGCGGTCCCATCCTCATTGGAGACTTTTGAACTATCTTTTGGACTTTACCTTGCACTAAATGTTGTACCCTTTGTCCTTCATCTGTGCCCTGTGCATGGCTTGATTGTAATCATGAATAGTCTTTACTTGACTGAATAGCACACAAACAAAAGCTTTTCACTGTTCCTCGGTACAAGTGACAATAATAAACTAAACTAACCTTTAATTGCCCTCAAGAAAGTGATGGTGGCGGTGAACTGCTTTGACAGGAGTTGAGGATGGAATGTTATGGAATGGACGGACAGCCTGTACACCCGTTCCATACAACTCCAATCCTTCAGAAGGTAGACAAAAGTGCTGGAGAAACTCAGCGGGTGCAGCAGCATCTATGGAGCGAAGGAAATGGGCAACGTTTCGGGCCGAAACCCTTCTTCAGACCCTTCCAATTCAGACCCAGATCCAATCCTTCAGACCCAGTAACATACACATAAATCATTTTCTGATTGCGGGCAAGCAAGCAGGCAATGTTACATAGAACAGTACAGGAACAGGCCCTTCGGCCCACCATGTCTGTGCTGAACATAATGCCAGAGTCTAGTGTGTTTTGTTGTCATAAGTACCGAAATGGAACAGTAAAATTCTTACTTCTTACAATTAAATAAATGAATAAAAGCAATATTTTGCAAGAACCAAACAAGGCCCAAAGTCTCCAGTGCAACCAAGGGTAGTTCGTAGTTCGGAGTTTAGTTGGAGTTCGTAGTTCAACAGCCTGATGGTTTTTTCCCTTATTTTGATGATCTCGGACGATTCAGGGCTGGCGTTCAGGGTTCTATAATCATCTTGCTCCTCCAGCAGTTAATCATTGAAAGTTTATATCTTCCTGGAGTTTGTCTTGTAGGACTCCAGGGTCAGATCCCAACCAAGGTGACGTGTCTTTCCATGAGCTTGAAGATGGCCATTACTCTTCATGTGTTACGATGAAGACATGCTTGACACGGGCAATGTTTGCTCCTGGAAGGTCCATTTGGTTTCAATGTTTTCACAGATGTACATAAAAACTACATGTTAACATTTTAATAGGGATAGTTACAGGAAAAGCTCTCCTAATAACATGATTCCCTTTGTTCAGCTGGACTCTCATCGGTGAGTCTGTACACTGGGGGTGAAATCCCTCTTCAGAGACTTGTCGTGGCAACTACTTCAGTTTAGAGATACAGCGCAGAAACAGGCCCTTCAGCCCACCGAGTCCGTGCCGTCCAGCGATCCCCGTACACTTGCAATAACCTACACACACTAGGGACAATTTACAATTATAGCAAGCCAATTTACCTACAAACCTGCATGTCTTTGATGTGGGAGGAAACTGGAGCACCCCGGAGAAAATCCACGCAGGTCACGGGGAGAACGTACAAACTACATGCAGACAGCACCTGTGATCAGAATCGAACCAGGTCTCTGGCGCTGTCACTGACTGTAAGCGACCTTCACTAATCTTTTCCCTTTTACAAATCTAAAGAAGCTTTTAGAGTCAGTTTTCATATTCTCAGAAAGCTGTCTTTTATGCTCTTTTTTCCCCTTTGTCCTCCTCTGTTGAGTTCTGGTGGGTAAATATGGATCATGAACCGACATGGTTAAATATAGAAAAGGAAGACTGTCTACCTTTCAATGTAGGTTCGATAATTTTTGCACCAACGGAAGTACAAAAAAAAAATTATAAAGACAACCTAATAATATATAATAATAGACGTATTTGGAAACAAATAGTTAAGACTCTACATTTGGATAATCTCTCATTTAGATTACCAATTATGAATAACCCATTGTTTAAACCTGCTATATTAGATGGGGGGTTTGAACAATGGGATGATTTAGGAATTACAAGGATAGAACACCTTTATAGAAAAGGAAAATTTCTTTTATTCCAGGAGTTACAAGATATTTATGGATTGTCTCCACAACATTTGTTTAGGTATTTACAAATTAGAGATTATATTAAATCCAATACACAAGATTATAAAAATAAAGAAGCAGGACTGTTAGACGAACTGTTTAATTTATATCCAAATACAGAAAAATTAATAGCCTATATATATAACATCATTTTGGATAAGGAGAATCCAATAACGGAAATATATCGTCAAGCATGGGAAAATGAAATGGGATTGGCTATAACAAAAGAAAACTGGGAAGAAAGTCTACAACGAATACACCGGTGTTCATTAAACGCCAGACATATATTGATACAATTTAAAGTATTATATAGGTTACATTATTCGAAAACTAAATTAAATAGTATTTTTCCGAATCTCTCCGCTATTTGTGATAAGTGCAAGAAAGCAGAGGCAAATTTAATACATAGTTTCGTTACATGTCCTAAATTGAATTATTACTGGACAGAAATTTTTAAAGTTATTTCTGAAGTCATCAAAGTTAAATTGGACCCTAACCCAAAGCTAATAATATTTGGAATTCCGGATTTACATCTATCACTTACAGTAAATCAAAGAAATTTCTTTGATTACTGTTTGATAATTGGGAAAAAAATCATATTGAAATTTTGGAAGGGAACATTATCCCCCACAACCAAAATGTGGGCAGCAGAGATGATGGAGACGTTACATCTGGAAAGAATTAGATTTGTCCTATTGGACAAGTATAATTCTTTTGAACAGATATGGTCTCCATATATACAGTATTTAGAGAAGTAGCTGTTCTTGGCAACACAGCTCGGCGTGCACCCTGCGGGATTTGGTGAGAATAATTCATTTTTATATTGGAATTAACATATATGTCTTTATTGATACTATCACTTGTAGTAGTGTTATTAACAATACATATTGTGGTTTTTCATTTTTTTTTCTTTTTTCGTTTCTCTTTTCTTTCTTATATATAATCAAATTATTATTTAATCACTTTCTTAATGATTTATAACTGTTCTATTCTTTTTCTATCATTATTTCTAAAAAAAAATAGTAGATAAATATTATTAGTGTTTTACTTAATGCAAATTGAATTAATTTGATATAAAGTTGTTTGAAGCATTGTAATTGATTACCTTTAATAAAAAAATATATTACAGAATCGAACCAGGTCTCTGGCGCTGTCACTGACTGTAAGCGACCTTCACTAATCTTTTCCCTTTTACAAATCTAAAGAAGCTTTTAGAGTCAGTTTTCATATTCTCAGAAAGCTGTCTTTTATGCTCTTTTTTCCCCTTTGTCCTCCTCTGTTGAGTTCTAAAGTTCTCCCACTTCTCCGGTTTGCTGCTTCCTCTGACCACCTTGATATGCCTTTTCCTTGGATTTAACACTATCTTTGATTTCCCGCATTAGTCACGGTTGAGCTGCCTTCCCCGTTTTATCTTTTCGCCAGACAGGGATGAACAATTTTTGGAGTTCATCCATGCGGTCTTTAAATCTTTGCAATTGCTTCTCCACCGTCAACCCTTTAAGTATAAGTTGCCAGTCTATCCTAGCCTGACTACGGTGCTGTCTGTATGGAGTTTGTATGTTCTCCCTGTGTCAGTGTGAGTTTTCTCTGGGTGCTCCAGTTTCTTCTCACACTTCAAAGATGTACAGGCTTGTAGGTTCATTGGCTTTGGTAAAATTGTAAATTGTCCCTTGTGTGTAGGATAGTGTTAGTGTGCGGGGTGATCGCTGCTTGGCGTGGACTCGGTGGGCCAAAGGGCATATTTCCGTGCTGTATCTCTAAAGTCTAAAGACCCAAAACATCACCTATCCATGTTCTCCAGAGGTGCTGCCTGACCTGCTGAGTTACTCCAGCACTTTGTGTCCTTTTGTGTATTAATCAACATCTGCAGTTCTTAGTTGGAAGGAACTGCAGATGCTGGTTAAAACTGAAGATAGACACAAAAAGCTGGAGTAACTCAGCAGGTCAGACAGCATCAGTGGAGAAAAGGAATAGGTGACCCTTCTTCAGGGTCACGACCCGAAACGTCACCTATTCCTTCTCTCCACGGATGCTGTCTGACCTGCTAAGTTACTCCAGCATTTGGTGTCTATCTCCAGTTCTTTGTTTCTACCTTCAACTCTGTGGGGTAAAATAAGTAGTCCCTATCATCTCATTGCAAACACTATCTGAAATGCACAAAATGCTTCATTACCATCCAGGAAGAACATCCTGTTTAATATATTGACTTTTTATGTGCTGCCAGTGTATTGATCAGTGTTTTAAACAGTAATAAATAGTAAAACGGAGTCTGATGTAGGGTCTTGAACTGAAACGTTATCCATTCATTCTCTCCAGAGATGTTGCCTGGCCCGCTGAGTTACTCCAGCACCTTGTCTTCTATCTTCTGTGTAAACCAGCATCTACAGTGCCTTCCTACACAGCAATTAATATGCTTTATATACAGGAATCTAAGAGCGTGCGTGCGGGAGTGTAGAAACACTGTATGTGCAGCTGACAGTGTGAAGAAAGCCAGATGTCATGGAGCTCACTGAAACCAATTGTCATGCTGCCACTGCCTCCTTTAGAAGGTCAGCTGGCTCATTGCTGCCTGCCTTGGCTGCTACTTTAATGGGCCTGTTTACACTCACAATTCTCATGAATCCAGGAAAAGTATCACCAGCTGAATTGCCACATTTTACCTACGGAAAATACACTAAATACTCCAGAATCAGGGACAGTTTCTTCCCAGCTATTATCAGGCAACTGAACCATGCTCTCGTCAGCTGGAGTGCCGGCTGAACTCACATCTGTCTCATTGGAGACTATAGAACTACCTTTAATTGGACTATCGATCTTGTTCATGCACTAAACACTGTACCCTTTATCCTTTATATGTATACTGTGGATGGCTTGATTGTAATCATGTAGAATCTTTTCTTTGACTGAATGGCACGCAACAAAAAGCTTTTGACTGTTCCTTGGTACATGTGACAATAATAAACTAAACTAAACTAAGGATAAACCCGTCCAGCAATGGGAGCCCGTTTTGGTGGCTAATGAACCCATGTTGACTCTTCCACTGGAAGGACAGGAGATTGCCCAGAGTGTGGGTAGTTGGTGAGGTGGTGTGATCCTTCTTCTACTTATGCTCCTGACGTGAGGTCTTGAGATTTTATAAAAACCATCCTGAATGTCTCATCTCCACTGTGAGAGGTCATAGGCTAGAGATTCCCAGAACTCAATGTGGATGTGGCATTTCTTCGAGGAGGTGTTCAGTACATGCTTGAATAAGACCACAAGACACATGAGCAGAATTAGGTCATTTTGCCTAACGAGTCTTTTCTGCCATTCAATCATGGCCGATCTATTTTTCCCTCTCAACCCCATTTCCCCGTAACTTTTAACACCCTTCCTGATCAAGATCCTATCATGTTTTGTCTCCACAGCCATCTGCGGCAATGAATCTTTTCCTCTTGTTTGCCTGATAAACGCAGAATTTAGTGTATTTTCTAGAATTTAGTGTCAGGCAGGCAAATAACAACACCTGTGCAACGTATCTGACATAGTAACTCAGTCTTCACTGATCCAAAGAACATGAGCAGTACTAATATTTAAGGTATTAGAGTTTAGACATACAGTGTGGCAACAGGCCCTTTGGCCCAGCAAGTTCACGACCACCAGCGATCTCTGTACACTAGCACTATCCTACACACTAGGGACAATTTACAATCTTTACTGAAGCCAATTAACCTACAAACCTGTACATTTTGGGATGTGGCAGGAATCCGGAGCACGGCCCATAGAAAATCTACGTGGTTATGGGGAGAACGAACAAATTCCATACAGACAGTACCTGAGGTCAGGATTGAACCTGGGTCTCTGGCGCTGTAAGGCAGCAACTCTACTGCTGTGCCACTGCTGTCTTTTATAATCATAATTTTAGATGATCTCCAAATCTGAAAAAAGCTATATAGAGTCAGTCATAGAGTGATACAGCGTGGAAACAGGTCCTTTTGTCCAACTTGCACACACCGGCCAACATGTCCCATCTACACTAGTCCCAACTGCCTGTGTTTGGCCCATATCCCTCTGAACCTGTCCTATCCATGTACCTGTCTAAATGCTTCTTAAACTTTGGGATAGTCCCAGCCTCAACTACCTCCTCTAGCAGCTCATTCCACACACCCAGCACCTATTGTGTGAAAAAGTTACCTGGCTGATTTCAAGAGAAATTTAGCTCTTCGGGCTAACGGAATCAAGTGATATGGGGAGAAAGCAGGAACAGGGTACTGATTTTGGATGATCAGCCATGATCATATTGATGGCCGTGCTGGCTTGAAGGGCCAAATGGCCTACTCCTGCACCTATTTTCTATGTTTCTATAGCAGCACATTAAAGAATTCAATCAGGCACTTCAATGTACGTCATCGCACACATCTAACGTTTCCCCTGCTTCAGCGGCACATCTGGTACCATCACCAGGCATACACCATCAGTGCCTGCTCTACTGGCATCAATTAGACCTCAGCAGTTCCACCCACAATCTTCACTTGAGCGCTCACGGTGCAAATGGGAACACTCAAGGCCTGTGGACTTCGGGAGCCGCGGTCTCCGGTAGGAAGTGGCCGATTTGGAAGTCCAAGCCGCTGAGGATGTTCTCCCGTTCTGATGTCGGAGTTCCATCATCCGGCGAGCGGGCCTGAACATCGGGCCGCCCGTAGCGGCGACAGCGAGGGGTTCGGGAGCCCCCGACCACGGGTGAACAACAGAGGAGGATGACTGAACTTTGGTGCCTTCCCTCACAGTGGGAAACTTTGATTCTGCTGTGTGGGGATGTTTGTGTTAAAGACTATCGTGTTCTGTGATCTTTTTTTATTCGTATGGCTGTATGGTGACCACACATTTTACTGTACCAATTGGTACATGTGACAATAAATGTCTCTTGTCTTGTTGTCAGCACGACAGCAAACCCTCATAACAGCGGACTATAGGGAGGGGACTGGTGTCCACTATTGTCGAGTGTCCGCTGTAACCAAGTAAGGGATTACCATTGTATAGGTAGGGTCAGGCAGCATCTCTGGACAGAAGGAATGGGTGATATTTCGGAGCGAGTCTGAAGAAGGGTCACCCATTCCTTCTCTCCAGAGATGCTGCCTGTCCCACTGAGTTACTCCAGCATTTTGTGTGTAAACCAAATAATTTCATCAGCATCTCATCATAGTTGTTTTCTCGGATCTCAATACACACAAATTTGCTGCAATGCTTCCTGCATTACCATTTTTTGAGCTTGTAAAGTGCATCATAGGCTGTAAAGAGCTTTGAGTCATCTTGGAACCATAAAAGGAACTACGTAAGTACAAATCTTCTCTAGCAAGTCCAAGCTCCCTCCTCTACAGTAAAAAGACATCTGGATCTGTCAAACTCAGTGACTGTGTTAGACACAGGTGTCCTCGCCTCTCTGCAGCCCACTCCATCCAGTTCTAACGACTTCACTGTAATTAAGCTGCTAACTGCTGTGAAAATAATGAGGAAATCTCCCTCGCATGAGTCATTCTTTTTAATTGCCATGGCATCGCTTCAAGTTCTTCGCATTCATTAAAGTCACTGATACCAAGGAACAAAATACTCACATTTCAAATTATCTGAGGAGTTTTGGAACACTGTTCAAAAAGTTTGTCACAAAATGACTTCAATAGGTGCTGAGCAAGCAATAAAATTAACCTCTAATTCACTTTTTCCAAGGGGTTTCATGGAAAAATGAAATTGTAAAGCACATTGAAACTGGTGCTGTAACTGCACTGTGCAAGGGATCTGCTGCTGTTCCTCCAAGAGTTTCTTCCAAGCAATTCCATTTGAAATTTGAACAATCCTTTGTTCGCCCGTTTCAGCTTCTTTCTCCGGTCCAAATGTACGGTTTTATTAACTATGTTTCCATCCTTCCACAGAAACAAAGAAAACAGGTGCAGGAGTAGGCCATTCGGCCCTTGGAGCCAGCACCGCCATTCAATATGATCATAGCTCATCATCCAAAATCAGTAGCCCGTTCCTGCTTTCTCTCAATATCCCTTGATTCCGTTAGCCCTAAGAGCTAAATCTAACTCTCTCTTCAAAACATCCAGTGAATTGGCCTCCACTGCCTTCTGTGGCAGAGAATTCCACAGATTCACAACCCTCTGGGTGAAAAAGGTTTTTCCTCATCTCAGTGGAGATGGCCTACTTCTTATTCTTAAACTGTGACCCCTGATTCTGGACTCTCCCAACACGGGGAACATTTTTCCTGCATCTAGCGTGTCTAATCCTTTAAGAATTTTGTATGTTTCTATAAGATCCCTTCTCATCCTTCTAAATTGCAACCGTGCCTCCCATATTACAGCAGTGAAGTCAGATAAGTGATGTTCACTGACTGACTTCACTGTAATGCATGCAATGGCTTTCACAGATCGCTGCCTCATGAGTCATACAGTTCGGGTTCAAATCCCACTCCAGAGACTAGGAAGTACAATGGTATTGGTTTATTATTTTAGTTTTTACTAGTTTTAGCGATACAGCGCGGAAACAGGCCCTTCGGCCCACCGAGTCCGCACTGACCAGCGTTCCCCGCACATTAACACTATCCCACACTAAGGACAATATTTTCTACATTTATACCAAGTCAATTAACCTACAGACCTGTATGTCTTTGGAGTGTGGGAGGATACCGAAGATCTCGGAGAAAACGTAGGCGATCATGGAGAGAACGTACAAACTCCATATAGACAGCACCCATAGTCAGGATCGAACCCGGGTCTCTGGCACTGCAAGGCAGGAACTCTACCGCTGCGCCACCGTGCTGCCCTTAATTGTTGCGTTGTAGCGTGCACCAAGATACAGTGCACTTTGTTTTGCATTACCATCCATGCAGATTATACTGTATGAGGCAGGAGATATAGAAGTGTGAAAACACACACCTCCAGATTCAGGGACAGTTTCTTCCCAACTGTTATCAGGCAACTGAACCATCCTACCACAACCAGAGAGCGGTCCTGAACTACTATCTACCTCAAGGGAGACCCTCTGACTATTTAATCAGACTTTATTGGCTTTATCTTGCACTAAACGTCATTCATGTTATCCCCTTTATCATGTATCTCTGCACCGTGGACGGCTCGGTTGTAATCATGTATTGTCTTTCCGCTGACTGGTTAGCACGCAACAAAAGCTTTTCACTGTACCTCGGTACACGTGACAATAAACTAAACTCAAAATTTCAGGTAGTGCAAAGGAAAAATAAAACAAGAGTATAGAATATAGAAACAAGGAACTGCAGATACTGGTTTGCCAAGGAAAGACACAAAGTGATGAGTTAATGTCACTCAGAAATAATGTCACCTAGACAGTGTTTGAGGTTATTATATTGTAACTACCATCACTTTATATCCCAGATCTCTTGAGATTGTAGACAACATTTCATTGGCAAATCAGTCATCACTTGTGGGACATATTGTCACGCTTTGGGTGATTTTTAAAAACAGTTGAGACCCCAAAATCTCTGTTCTCCATAATTTATAGCGTTACTCCAGCACTTTGTGTCTATCTATGGTTTAAACTAGCATCTGCAGTTCCTTCCAGCACACAGCAATCTCTGGCATGAGGCAGAGATCAGCAGCGGCGACTGGCATGGTTCAGAGGCCACAAAGCTGAGAGTGACCCTGACGCTGGTATCTCAGAACAAGCATTCTCGACAGATGTGCAAAACATAGAAATTAGGTGCAGGAGTAGGCCATTCGGCCCTTCGAGCCTGCACCGCCATTCAATTTGATCATGGCTGATCATCCAACTCAGTATCCCATACCTGCCTTCCCTCCATACCCTCTGATCCCCTTAGCCACAAGGGCCACATCTAACTCCCTCTTAAATATAGCCAATGAACTGGCCTCGACTACCCTCTGTGGCAGAGAGTTCCAGAGATTCACCACTCTCTGTGTGAAAAAAGTTCTTCTCATCTCAGTTTTAAAGGATTTCCCCCTTATCCTTAAGCTGTGACCCCTTGTCCTGGACTTCCCCAACATCGGGAGCAATCTTCCTGCATCTAGCCTGTCCAACCCCTTAAGAATTTTGTAAGTTTCTATAAAATCCCCTCTCAATCTCCTAAATTCTAGAGAGTATAAACCAAGTCTATCCAGTCTTTCTTCATAAGACAGTCCTGACATCCCAGGAATCAGTCTGGTGAACCTTCTCTGCACTCCCTCTATGGCAATAATGTCCTTCCTTAGATTTGGAGACCAAAACTGTACGCAATACTCCAGGTGTGGTCTCACCAAGACCCTGTACAACTGCAGTAGAACCTCCCTGCTCCTATACTCAAATCCTTTTGCTATGAAAGCTAACATACCATTCGCTTTCTTCACTGCCTGCTGCACCTGCATGCCTACTTTCAATGACTGGTGTACCATGACACCCAGGTCTCGCTGCATCTCCCCTTTTCCTAGTCGGCCACCATTGTGTGCTGGAGGTCACAAGAGGCCTCAAATCTTGGTCAGGACAAGGAATGTAGTTTGAGACTTGGCCCAGGAGAAATTGTAAACCAGCATCTGCAGTTCCTTGTTGCAGTATCTCCAAGTATCAGATCAGTAAGGTTGAAGACCTCACTGCAGATTAAATTTGCATGTTTCGTTTGGGAGAATTTTTTGCTGGAGAAAAAATGCTAACAATGGCGTTTCCTTTATCATCGTAACTTTTTGACATATCTTTCATTCATCTGTATCTGTCTATGTCACCGTCTATATCTCTCGTTTTCCTTCCCCCTGTGTCTCAGTCTGAAGGGTCTCGACCCGAAACGTCACCCATTCCTTCTCTCCAGAGACGCTGCCTGCCCCGCTGAGTTACTCCAGCATTTTGTGTCTATCTTCACTTTAAACTAGCATCTGCAGTTCCTTCATGCACAAGAGGACAAGCATACCGGCAATAAATGAGCAGGTGGATTCCTTGCTTCCATGCAAAGTTGCTCTACTCCTGGTTAAACTGATTATCAATAGCACAGCTTCAGACACTGTGTAAATGTCACAGTTAACAAAGAGAGCAGAGAAGAGATTCTTTAGAATGGTACAAAATATAAAGCGGTTGGCAGCGGCTGGGACGAGAAACTGGAGCCCTCCATGAGATCAGAATTGTAAAGATGTGGTAAAGGTGCTCAAAATCATGAAGAAGTGGAATATATTTCTAATGATCATTGAGAAAATGGAGTATCAATTGAACGTCATCACTAAAGAATGAAGAATTATTTTTTAAACAATGGACTGCCGGGACTCAACATTCCTTGCCAGAAATAGTTGTTGATGTAGAATCCATAATGGCTGTTGAAAAGTAAGTAGGTAAATATTTTAAAAATGAAAGAATGTGGTCAACATCCTTTAATGAGCAGTCAGTCTATCATTTGCATGTGGCTAATGTATGCTGGCATTCTTTAATGATCCAGTCATTTGTTGCAATGTGCCATGTGTGATACTACTGTGTCTCTAATCTCGCACCCATTTCTCCCTACCTCCTCCCCTGCCTACCTTAAGCAGTCAACTGACAAGAAAAATAGCTGAATAACATTTTGATGATTTGGACAGTGGGGTTAGAAATTAATAACCCAGCTCCTAAAGTTCTGAGATTGATAACCCGGTCATAGCTGACCTGCAATGCTGATCCCAGTCTTTAGTTTAGAGTTTTAGAGATACAGCGTGGAAGCAGGCCCTTCATGCTATGTTATCCCACTTTCGCATCCTACACACTAGGGGCAATTTACAGAAGCCAATTAACCTACAAACCTGCACGTCTTTGGAATGTGGAAGGAAACCGGAGCACCTTGATCCACGTGGTCACAAGGAGAGCGTGCAAACTCCATACAGACAGCCCGTGTAGTGAGGATTGATCCGCAGTGTCTGGCACGGTGAGGCAGCAACTCTACCGCTGCGCCACGCTGCATGCCTCTCTAGTACAAGGCAAATATCGGGCTGTCACATCACCACTGTGACCCCTGCCTGGATGACATGGGTTTCTCTCTCCAGTGCAGTAAACGACAGCAGGTCTGCCTCACTGCCTGTGCTAACATTCAGGTCCATTTCCATGTCGAGGGCAATCCTGTGGTTTTCAACCAGAGGGTTTAAAAACCTCAAGTGGTGTTTAAATCAACAGAGTAACAAGTGCTCCAACATCAACACAAGGCTTTTCCTGAACAACACTCTTTTCCTTTCTTTTTGTTCCTCTTGCTGACTAATTTTCCTGTATATTTCCTGTATATAAGCTTGCAGCAAGTGCTTTAATAAGTATGGAAACAATGAAGCAGTTTCCAAGCTGATTTGTTGTCTGTTCCCACTTGTTTATCTAACAGAGTTATTTAATCCAAGGTTATGTGATAATGTTTTCAAGTTTGTGAAGGAAGGAACTGCAGATGCTGGTTTAAACCGAGGACCGACACAAAGAGCTGGAGTAACTGAGCGGGACAGGCAGCATCTCTGGAGAGAAGGAATGGGTGACGTTTCAGGTCGAGACCCTTCTTCAGACTTGATGTTTGCAAGTTATTGTTTCTTTCTCTTTGCGTTTGGTCCTTTTTTAGTCCATTTCCTCTCTCTCCTTGACAAATTGTCAGCTCAACAGATTTTCAGAAGAAAACAGATCGTTTCAAGGAAATTTGAGTCTTCAACATTGATTGCAAGCCAGTCTTCCACTAATACTTTGAGCATGTTGCTGTAAAATAAGCAAATCATCAAATCAGTCTGAAGAATGGTCCCGGCCTGAAACATCACCCATTACTTCTCTTCAGAAATGCTGCCTGTCCCACTGAGTTACTCCAGCTTTGTGTGTCTATCTTCGGTGTAAACCAGCAACTGCACTTCCTTCCAACACAAAGAAACAAAGATGTTGCTCCTCTCAAGACCCAATTTAATGCAGTAAACAAATACCCCGTTCCTGCTTTCTCCCCATATCCCTTGATTCCGTTAGCCCTAAGAACTAAATCTAACTCTCTCTTGAAAACATCCAGTGAATTGGCCTCCACTGCCTTCTGTGGCAGAGTATTCCACAGATTCACAACTCTTTGGGTGAAAAGGTTTTTCCTCAACTCAGTCCTAAATGGCCTAACCCTTATTGTTAACCTCTGACCCCTGGTTCTGGACTCCCCAAACATCGGGAACATTTTTCCTGCATTAGGCTGAAGAGCCTCTTTCCACGCTATATGACTCTAGTGCAACAATTTACATCCAATTTAGATTTATTTTCCTGGCTGAGGACAATAGTGATGTGGTGCTGTCTTACTTTTATACTTTAACTCACTTGTCGCGTGCAGATTTTATTTTGATGCCATTGTTTGGGTGTTGGTCATAAGGTCCTAAGTGATAGTAGAATTAGGCCATTCGGCCCATCAAGTCTATGCCATTCAAGCATGGCTGATCTATCTCTCCCTCATAAACCCTTTCTCCTGCCTTCTCCCCATAACCTCTGACACGAATACTAATCAAGAATCTATCTACAGGTATATCTGCCTTTAAAATATCCACTGACTTGGCCTCCACAGTTGTTTGTGGAAAATAATTACACAGATTCACTTCCCTCGGACTAAAGAAATGTCTCCTCATCTCCTTCCTAAAAGAAGTCCTTTAATTCTGAGGCTATGACCTCTAGTCCTAGACTCTCCCACTAGTGGAAACATCCTCTCCACATCCACTCTATCCAAGCCTTTCACTATTCTGTACATTTCAATAAGGTCCCCCCTCATTCTTCTAAACTCCAGCGAGTACAGGCCAAGTACCGACAAACGCTCATCATAGATTAACCTACTCATTCCTGGGATCATTCATGTAAACTCTTCTGGACCCTCTTCAGAGCCAGCACATCCTTCCTCAGATATGGTGCCCAAAATTGAGGTATGGCCATCTCCCTGAATGGGCCCATAACTCTGTATAATTTTCTAAAATGCATGTGTCACTGGCAGTCCCTAGTTGAGAAGGGAGAGAGAGAGGGGTGTAGACGTCCGGCTTGAACAGCTGTATGGAGGGGCTTGAAGCCAATGAAGTGCCCATGCACCTGTTATATGTTTCCACCTCACTGGTGGAAATCATACGTTTATAATTAAATGCAATTATATAGGATATCATGTTCAATAATATCTTATGATACTGGTCCATCATTCTAAAACATTAAGCAGATCCTATTATGATGTTTTTAATGGCAGGAAGCCAGAAATGCCCCGTGATGGGGAATCAGAAAGGTAGCAGGCATTCACTGTATATAGAGACCTTATTACTCAGTGATAGTTGTCTGAAACACTTTGTGAGGACCTAATTAATAGGGCAGTGCAGTGGCGCAGCAGTAATGTTGCTGCCCTACAGCGCTAGGAGACCCAGGTTCGATCCTGACTACAGATGCTGTCTGTACGGTTTTTGGTTCTCCACATGATCCGTGTGGGTTTTCTCCGGGATCTCTAGTTTCCTCCCACACTCCAAAGACGTACAGGTTTGTAGGTTAATTGGCTTCTGTAAATTGTTAATTGACACTAGTGTGTAGGATAGTGCTAGTATATGGGATGATCGCTGGTCAGCACGGACTCAGTGGGCTGAAGGGCCTGATTCCAGTATCTCTAAAGTCTAAAAAGTGGTGCCCCTTAGGACCAAATATCTTGACTTTATCTTATCTCACGAGATATCGGTGCTGGCTAGTTTCCAGGTTCTTTATCTAATAGCCTCTGGTGATGCTGATGGTCTCAACCCAGAATGTCACCTTTTCCTTTTCTCCAGAGATACTGCCTGACCCACTGAGTTACTCCATCATTTTGTGTCTGTCTGATGGTATCAGAACCTGGAACATAATCTAGGATGTGTAGGAAGGAACTGCAGATGCTGGTTTAAACCGAAGATAGACACAAAAAGCTGGAGTAACTCAGCGGGACAGGCAGCATCTCTGGAAAGAAGGAATGGGTGACGTTTCGGGTCGAGACCCTTCTTCAGATGGCTGTCGAATGCCGAACTGAGGGAGTGCTGCCATCTGTGGGGGGGAACACTAAACTGAAGCGTCTCAGCATCTATGGAGAAAGTAAAGGATCTCACAGCTATTAATCCATCCCACCTACAACTCATTTTCCAGCTCTGTTTATACACGTGACTGTCTATTTCTTTATTTTCTGAACAATACAATCCAGCTCCTATGAACAGGTTTCCACAATATTAAGTGTAGAAAGGAACTGCAGATGCTGGTTTATACCAAAGTTAGACACAAAGTGCTGGAGCGGGCAGCGGGCATCCCAGGAGAGAAGTAATTCAGAGAGCAGGCAGCATCTCTGGGGAGAAGGAATGGGTGACATTTTGGGTCGAGACCCTTCTTCTTCTGAATCACTACCGCTGAGTTAGGCTGATTCTGCTCCTAGAACTTATGAACGTATATATGAGTGTGAACTGAACAACGAGACTGAAGGTGAAGGATCTAATCTTGTTCTTTTCCTTCTAATGATTTATAACAACGATGCAACAGCAAGTGCCAAGGGTACAACTTATGTTTACGGTGAAGGAGAAAAGATTTAATAGGAATCTGAGGGGTATCTTTTTCACACAAAGGGTGGTGAGTGTATGGAACGAGCTGCCAGAGAAGGTAGTTGAGGCAGGGTCTTTCCCAACATTTAAGAAACAGTTAAGACAGGTATATGGATAGGACAGGCATGGAGGGATATGGACCAAATGATGGCAGGTAGGATTGGTGTAGTTGGGACATTTTGGCCAGTGTGGACAAGTTGGCCGAAGGGCCTGTTTCTACTCTGTATCACTCTAACAATTCAGGACACTGGGAGGCAATTCAGTATAAAACACTTGATTCCTGTGAACTTAATTTCTTTGTGAATAAGAATAAATGCTAACACCCTAATTCTATTTGCAGACTGAGTGCAGTAGTACTATGACGTCTTCCCGCCATGAATCTTAGTGCTAGCACTTGAATAGAAAACGGGTAAGCTGATGACTCGTGGTCCACGAACCTGGAACTAATCAGGTCTCCCCACCAAATTCCTCTGGTCAAGAGGAATTCTGTACTGAAAAGGGGCAAGAATGAACCACGATGGTGGTGCCATTCCATTCAATCACTTTAACCGTGCAGGCATGGTACTGCGGTACAGACAGACTGCTTTGGGACAGATTTACAATAAAATAGGGAGACCACATGTCTTTCCTCGCACAAACACTGATGTACGAATGCCATCTAGTGGTGGTTGGATTTATATATGTGAGGAACTGTCCAGGAAAAATGGTTTTCAGTTCAGTTTAGTTTTTGTCACCTGTTCTGGGCTATAGTGAAAAGCTTTTGATGCGTGCTAACCAGTCAGCAGAAAGACAATACGTGAATACAATCAAGCCATTTACATTGTACAGATACATAAGGGAATAAAGTTTAGTGCAAGGTAAAGCCAGCAAAGTCCGATCAAGGATAGTCCGAGGGTCACCAATGAGGTAGATAGTAGTTCAGCACTGCTCTCTG
Organism: Amblyraja radiata; assembly: GCF_010909765.2. Classification (NCBI taxonomy): domain Eukaryota; kingdom Metazoa; phylum Chordata; class Chondrichthyes; order Rajiformes; family Rajidae; genus Amblyraja; species Amblyraja radiata. Next base: position 1,246,635 of record NC_045987.1, on the reverse strand, counting down.
GTTGTGGTTCCCCCCCCACATCAGTCAGAAGAAGGGTCTCGACCCAAAACGTCGCCCATTCCTTCACTCCATAGATGCTGCCTCACCCTCTGAGTTTCTCCAGCAATTTTGTCTACCTTCGATTTTTCCAGCATCTGCAGTTCTTTTTTAAAGGTTTGTAGGTTAAATTGGCTTCTGTAAATTGCCCCCAAATGTGTAGGAATTAGTGTACAGGCAATCGCTGGTCAGTGAGGGCTCGGTGGGCCGAAGGTCCACTTTGCACGCTGTATCTCTAAACTAAACTAATGCAAACTCTCCAGATGACTTTGTACTCCCTTCTATGGCAGGAATGTGAGACACAAAGGTCTTTTGTTGAATATGGCACACTCAATCCTTCGGATTTGTGTGCTACTAAATCTCCCAGTAGCAAGTCAAGAACAAAACATTTGTGGACCTGCCACAAAATTAGTCAGTCACTAAAATTGTTGCTTTCCAATAAAGAGCTCCAAAGTTCCATTCAACATATTATTAATCTTCACTGTTTTATCCTGTTTTTTTTTTTTTAAACAGATTTTGAAAATTAATTGCTATGATATTTTTGACAGAATATTATAATCTTTTAATGTCATATAGCATTCGCAAGACAAAAATAACTATTAAGGTTTTAAATACTGGCTATTTGAAATAGATGTCAAAACAATTGACAAACAGGCTGTAATCAAAAGCCTGTGTATCAACTGATAATGATCTTGAGTAGGAAAGAACTGCAGATGCTGGTTTAAATCAAAGGTAGGCACAAAATGCTGGAGTAATTCAGCAGGACAGAAATGGAGATAAATAATGGGTGACGTTTTGGGTCGAGTCCCTTCTTCAGACTTGATCTTGATCCTGATTCTGTTTGAACGGTGTGATCATTTAAGGTTGAAGTGTTACAGCTGATACTGCAGAGCAATGCACATCTCATGACTCAAGACTCGCTGACGTATTAATTTTGCTCTCCTAATTTGAGGAAGGACATTCTTGCTATTGAAGGAGTGCAGCGTAGGTTCACCAGGTTAATTCCCAGGATGGCTGGACTGACATATGATGAAAGAATGGGTCAACTGGACTTGTATTCACTCAAATTTAGAATGAGAGGGGATCTTATAAAAACATATAAAATTGTTAAGGGATTGGACAGGCTAGATGCAGGAAAAATGTTCCCGATATTTGGGGAGTCCAGAATCAGGGATCACAGTTTAAGAGTAAGAGGTAGGTCATTTAGGACTGAGATGAGAAAAAACGTTTTCACCCAGAGAGTTGTGAATCTGTGGCATTCTCTGCCACTGAAGGCAGTGGAAGCCAATTCACTGAATGTTTTCAAGAGAGAGTTAGATTTAGCTCTTGGGGCTAAAGGAATCAAAGGATATGGGGAGAAAGCAGAAACCGGGTAGTACTGATTTTGGATGATCAGCCATGACCTTATTGAATGGCGGTGCTGGCTCCAAGGGTCGAATGGCCTACTCCTGCACCTATTTTCTATGTTAATGTTCCCTGGCCTTTGCCTTCTTTTGTCCTTGAAAGGTAACATGCTTTTTAACCCTTTTATAATTTGCATCGTAGAGATCTAAAATAGTCACCTGTCATTTTCATCATTAGAGCTGAGCGAGTTAATCCAAAGAGCAAAAAAATTGAACATGTTGGAAATTTGAAATAACACAAAAAGCATGAGAGATACTCAATAAATCGTGCATTATATGTGGAAAGACAAATGGAGTTTTCATTGGTGGTGGTGACCTTAAATAGGTTGGGGACATTGTGGTAAGTGACTCATTGGGGAGTCACGACATCTTCGGCCTGGATCGCCTCAGCACAGAGGGAGAACAAGGAGGGAAGAGACAGAGACTAAGACTTTTGCCTCCATCACAGTGAGGAGGTGCTTGGTGAACTCATTGTGGTGGATGTTAATTTGTGTTTATTGTATGTTTTGTTATTTATTATTATTGTGTATGACTGCAGGCAGGGAGAGGGAGAGGGGTGAGGAGAGGGAGATGGAGAGGGGGAGGAGAGAGGGGTGGGGTACGGGAGGAGAGAGGGATGGGGGAGAGAGGTGTGGGGGAGGGGGGGAGGGATCGGGGAGGGAGGGGAGGAGGGAGATGGGGTGGTTGAGGGAGGGGAAGAGTGTGGAGGGAGGGGGAGAGGGTTGGGGGGAGAGAGGGAAGAGAGTGGGGAGGGGGAGGGGGAGGGGGGGAGGGAGGGGTAGGGGGAGTGGTGGAAGAGGGACAGAGGGGTAGGGGAAGGGGTGGGGGGTGAGAGGGGAGGGAGGGGGAGAGAGAGGGGTGGGGGAGGGAGAGGGGTGCGGTAAGTGGGAGAGAAGTGGAAGAGTGGGGAGGGAGGGGTAGGGGGAGTGGTGGAAGAGGGACAGAGGGGTAGGGGAAGGGGGCGGAGGGAGAGAGGGAAGGGGGTGGGGTAGAGAGGGAAGAGGGGTGGGGGAGAGAGGGATGGGGGTGGGAGGAGGAGGGGGAAGAGAGGGAGAGGGGTAAGGAGAGGGAGATGGAGAGGGGGAGGAGAGAGGGGTGGGGGAGGGGAGGAGAGAGGGGAGGGGGAGAGAGGTGTGGGGGAGGGGGGAGATGGGGTACCACCTCCAGTTTAAATTCCATTTGGAATATTTTGGAGGACCAAGAAACCAAGAAACCAAGGATTGGGAAATCACAGGAAACAACGTCAGTGATTGGGATTTGTGGAAGGGACAATGAGATTTGGAGATGGGACAAGATATTGGGGATTGATTGGACAAATTATTTTGGCAATGAAGAAAATGGTGTGAAGGGGGAATAGCAAGTAAAGTCCTTAAAGAACTGGTCATGAAGCAGGTATAGCTGCAGTAGCTGAAAATACATTTGTATAGAGTGCTACCTTATAACAAAAGAGGAGCAAGCCACAGAACGACCTCCTCCCCCTCCCTAAGTCAGACAATACAGTTTAAAGGAGAGTGAACAGGTTTTAATTACATAGAGTGGTGGGTGCCTGGAAAGTGCTGCCAGGGGTGGTGGTAGAGGCAGATGCAATAGTGGTGTTTCAGAGGCTTTTAGATAGGCACATGGATATGCAGGGAATGAAAGGATATGGGTCTTGGTTTTCAAAAAGGAACTGCAGATGCTGGAAAAACGAAGGTACACAAAATTGCTGGAGAAACTCAGCGGGTGCAGCAGCATCTATGGAGCGAAGGAAATAGGCGACGTTTCGGGCCGAAACCCTTCTTCAGACTGATGGGGGTCTTGGTTCTTGGTTTCTTGTTCCTCCAAAATATTCCAAATGGGATTTAAACTGGAGGTGGTGAAGGGAGGACTTAAGCCAGAAAGGGTTTTTGGGAAGAAAGAGCTACCTTAAATTTAGTTGCATCTGGTTGGGGAACTATGGTAGGGTGAAGACTATTCCATGCTTTAATTGTGCGGGGGAAGAATGAATTGCTGTACACATCTGTCCTGGTAGCTGGTATGACAAATTGGATCGAATGCCCTCGTCTTGCTCTCCCCCAAGAATAGAAGAAACATGTTGTCTATGAGCACTCCTAATTGCACGACCGACTTGCTTTCGCACTCTAGTAAAATTGTCCCAGTCCAGTTTTGTACCCCTTTTTGTGGCACAGATATAAAACTTCTCTTTCTTACTGCAGAGACGTTTCAGTTTTGCCGAAAACCAAGGAGGATGCATACGGCCCTTAATGAGTTTTTGAGGAACATGATTTGTAACAATATTATTTAAAGAGTCTCTCAGCCACACCCAGTTGTCTTTTATGGATCTTTTATCTGGTTGCAGGTTGAAGAAATCTTTTCCCAGTTTTTTTGCTAAGTCTTTGAATTCCTCGCTGTTCACTTTTTTCCAGAGGGAAATTTTACGCTGTGGTTTTGAAGGAACTTTAAGCTTTGTGTGCAGTTTTGCTTGGATAATATAATGATCGCTGATTCCAGCACACGATAAAAGTTCCGAAATTAAATCTGGATGCGAAGTGAACGATAAATCTAAAGTATTTTCGGTGCCACTTGTCTCATCACGCCTGGTAGGGAAAGTGACTTTTTGGGACAGGTAATTTTCCAGAGTAAGGTCAGTTTGGGCTTCCTAGAGAGCCCCTTTCGGTTCACTTTGTGTGGCGTCAGGACCAATCTACACCTGGGACATTGAAATCGCCCCACAGGATGATAAGTGGAGAGCGTGACGAGGCGTTAATTTTGGAGATGTTTGATCCAAGATCTAAAAGAAGCTCAGTTTTCATGTCAGGTGGTCGCGACTGACCCTGGAGTGTAGCTTGATACCAGATTTGCTCAGAGTCGCTGTCTAAATCAGTTCTGTCAAAACAAGGAATGGTATTGTTAACTCCGATGAAGACACCGCCTCCATGCGAGTTTCTGTCCTTTCTAAAAATTTGGAGGTGAGGAGGAAAAATCTCAGCAGATTTGATTGATGGGTTCACATATATACAACAGAAATTAACTTGGCATCAAGTTCACCGTGGATTGAAGGGCCTGTTCCCATGCTGCACTGTTCTCTGTTAACTTCTAAGCTTTTCTCAGCAGTAGCGGAGTTTATCTTGGCCCACTCACATAATCCTGGCACGTTGCAGGATCTCACTGATCCTCTAGGCCACCTAGTTCAACGTTCAGGTTCCAACCACGATATGTTGGGAACAATGAGAAACATAAGTGGCATGCTGGGCAGTGGACCCAACTCAGAACATTGTCATTGACTCCAGCATTGAAACAGGCTCTTTGGCCCAACTTGCCCACACTGACCAACATGTTCTATCTACACTAGTCCCACCTGCCGCCGTTTGGCCCATATCCTTCTAAACCTGTCCTATCTATATGCTTCCTGAACGTTGCAATAATACCTCGACTACCTCCTCCAGCAGCTTTTCCATACACCGTGAAAAAGTTACCCCTCAGGTTCTTATTAATTCTTTACCCCTTCACCTTAAACCTAGGTCATCTGGTTCTCGGTTCCCCTACTCTGGGCAAGACCCTGTGCATCTACCCGATCTATTACTCTCACGATTTTGTACACGTCTATTAGATCACCCTTCATGCTCCTGCGCTCCCAGCAGTCCTAGCTTACTCAACCTCTCGCTAAAGCTTAGCCCCTCGAGTCCTGACAACATACTCATAATTCTTCTCTGCACTCTTTCCAGCTTCACAGCATCTTTCCTATAACATGGTGCCCATAACTGAACGCAATACTCTAAATGCACCCTCACCAACATCTTACACAACTGCAAGATGACCTCCCAACGTCTATGCTCAATACTGTGACTGATGAAGGCCAATGAGCCGATAGCCTGTTTGACCGCCTTATCTACCTGCGACTTCACCTTCAAGGAACCGTGCACTCCTCGATCCCTATGCTCTACAACCCTCCCCAGATCCCTACCAGTCACTGTGTAGGCCTTGCCCATGTTGGGCTTCCCAAAATGCAGCACCTCACATTTCACTGTATAAAATTCCACCAACCATTCCTCAGTCCACCTATCCAAACGATCAGGATCCTGCTGCAAGTTTTGACAACCAAAGTTGTCTGCCAATTTGAATCCTGAAACATAGGTTGGTTAATCCCTTAATTTACTGAGATATTCTGCTAAATGATGAATGACACATTGACATAAGCACACTGCTATAAAGCAACTTCCACACGTTTATTGTCAGTATCTATATCAGATCTGATATTTCATTGGGCACATCTTCAGCAAATCTCAATCAAAGATTTTATGCATTGTTAGATAGCTACGTTAAATCATTGCCATTTATCATCAGATGCCAAGTGTAGTCATTTATATATGATGGAGGAAAAATATGTTAAAGTTTCCATCGTTAATTCAGTTAGCTATATCCACTAATGTACAGGCAGGGCACTTTATCATTTATCAGTTTGACCCATGCACATCTCACACTGTTCCTGGAGACGGCTGGTTGAGCCATGCTGACTTGTGGTCTTGGTGGAATGAAGAAAGCAATGAGCTTACATTCATTCTTTGAGTCAGCTCAGCTTGAATAGCAATGCTCTCTTCACTTTTTAATCCACACAAGACACTGCATTTTCTGCTTCTTCAGTTCTCAACTCATACCTGAAATTGACCACATTCTTGTCAAGTGAGGATGGACATCTTGTGTTGAAACTGGAACTAAACCTTTCAAAAAGTGCAATTAAGAGATTCACTTAGCGCCTAATGGAGATTAAAAGCTTATAATAGAAGATACTGACTTGTGTTGGCATGCTAAGCACATTCCATGAAGTAAAGAATGCAAAATTCATGCTGAGTTCTTCAATATAATTGCACAAGAATTTCATAATGTACCCAGTGTGATTCTCTTTTCCCTTGCACAGCTCAAGTGTCAGCCGTGACCACTTGGAAGGTTGTTCTACTTCTGAAACTCAACAACCTGAGCTCCTGGAACCTGTTGAACTGGTTCGGCTGTAGTATTGAGGCTGGGTACCAAAAATATATAATCTGTGTTAAAAGTTGTTTCTTTTATCACAACCTTCTTTTTCAGTGAAATTCATGTTCATAAGTGATAAGAGAAGAATTAGGCCATTTGGCCCATCAAGTCTACTCTGCCATTCAAACATGGCTGATTTAACTCTCCCCCTCAACCCGATTCTTCTGCCTTCTTCCCATAACCCTTGACACCCGTACTAGACTTGGAATAGACTTGATGGGCCGAATGGCCTAATTCAGCACCTATCACTTATGAAGTTAATCAAATTATCCATGTCCTTGGGCATACTTAAATTAAATAAAGCCTCATCAAATTTTCATAATACAAAGTCAGACTTATGAGATCATGCTTTTTATATCTGTGCAAATGATTCATCCGTACGCTAAGCCACAACAGATTCCTTGTATGAAAGCATCCATCATCTTGAGTGAGAGAAGTATGATGAGCAGAAAGTGGCTGAATAGATTTCACTAACTCTGTGGAATGTTAACCAATACCTAACAGGCAAAAATAATTAACAAAAGATAGGAACAAAATTCTGGAGTAACTCGCTGGTGGCAGCATCTCTGGAGAGAAGGAATGTATCGGGTCGAGACCCTTCTTCAGACTCAGAGTCGGGGGAGAAGGAGTCTAGAGAAATGGAAGGGTAAGGTGTGAAAAGGACAGATCAAAGCAGACGGTGATCAAGGAAATGTAGAATAGTTCATTGTTTGCTGAGGGGAAGTTGACAACGAGGCATACAAACAGTAAAATTAATCAGGAGGACAGTGAAACTAGTCGGAGAACTAGGGTGGGGGTGGGAAGATGAGAGAGGGAAAACAAGGGTTACTTGAAGTTAGATAAATCAACATTCAAGTTTTGAACAACAGAAGTAATTTTATTTACTGACCTGACTGACCAATGGATTTGTTTTACTTTCCTTATTAAAAGTTACAAAGTTATTCTTTTTTATAATTATGAACTAATTTTAAGTTAGCTAGACACAAAATACTGGAGTAACTCAGCGGGACAGGCAGCATCTTTGGGGAGAAAGAATGGGTAACATTTCGGGTCGAGGCCCTTCTTCAGACTGATTTTAATCAATTAACTAATTTTACGTTACTCTGACTGAGATGTGAAAAATTTGCTGATAAAGTCACGTTTAATGTGCATGTCGTTATCAGTGTGCAAAAGCAGCCTTATCTGGTGTGGATAAAATACATTTTGCTGGGCAATATTCAGTACCTGTCTCACTAAAAACAGGCCTTCAGCTTCCCAGAGATTTGAAAATTAACCTATTATCTCCCAGTTAAAACAAATTAAATTTAGTATAGAAGGTCTGGGCTGGAATTCATTGAAAATTCATGTGAAAATTCTGTTAATATTCCTGCAATATCATCCAACTTTTCCAATGTAGAAAGTGAACTGAAACTGTGAAGACTCAGTCCTGCAGGTAATAAATTGTTCCACACGATTGGGAAATCAAATACTAAAGTGTGGAAACAGGCCCTTCGGCTCAACTTGCCCACACCCACCAACATGTCCCAGCTACACTAGTCCCACCAGGCCGTTTTGGCCCATATCCCTCCAAACCTGCCCTATCCATGTACCTGTCTAACTGTTTCTTAAATGTTGGGATAGTCCCTGCCTCAACTACCTCCTCTGGCAGCTTTGGATTAAAGTACGAGAGGAAAGGTTTTCAGCTTTTTCACACAGAGGATGGTGCAGAAAGAACTGCCAGAGGAAGTGGTTGATGTATGTGCCATAACAATATGTAAAAGACACTTTGATAGATATATGGTTAGGAAAATATTGAAAGAGGTGTATGAAAAATGGAACCAACATGGATGGACATTTATGCTCAGCATGGACCAGTTGGGCCGAAGAACCTTTTCCCATGAGACCAGCTAATACAAAGATAATTTATATCTGTGCCCGCTGCATACACACATCAGGTGTTGTCATTGTTTCACATCTTCCAATATCTCCGGTTCAATTCTGCTCCAGATTTACTAAGGGAAGTTACAAAGTTAATGTTTCTGGTGAATGTTCTAACGACTGAAGATCCTGACATCAGGCTTAAGAAAGGTTTTGAACTATTCCCTTTTGTTGGACACCTCCCTCCCGAGGAAATGATTATTCTGCTGCTGACAAAAATATACATGTAACATAGAAGAACTAAGACGGCAAAAAATTTCAATAAGGATTAGTGAAGTCTAGATCATTTAATAATACCTATCAACACATGGGCACCAGATTTTCAATGCAAAAGTAAAAACTAATGCCAATGCCCTCCTTCCTATCCATAGACCTGTCAGCTCTAAGTCACGGCACTCAAAGGAGAAAGAGTCCAATTGGCTTTTGATACTATAGTTAGCACAAAAAGTTTGTCGTATAATTGAATCTTGACAGCAATGTTTATTGCCTGGTGCATGGACAGTTGACAATGAGCACGGAAAAGAAAAATGGAGATATTAGATCATATTTTGTTCAGATGCCACTTAAAATACTATCTGGCAGCGGGAGTACTGCCAGAAACTCTTGCCTAAAAAAATCATGGTTGAACAGCTTGATCGTCATATCATCATGTTGCACTCTGCCGCTGGAATCCATTTTGCTGAAGTCAACAAAATCAAATTGTGAAGCAAACGACAAGGTGTTGCCAATTTGGCATGTTTTGCCCGACTGACTGGGGATAAATTTCTCCCAATCTTATTTCCTGCTGATTTATTAAATGTGGAACGAATTAGTCCACTTAATTTCAGAATTATCATGCAGCTGACTGATCTGGAGAAGTAGAAATAAGGAACAGCAGATGCTGGTTAATGCACAAAAAAACACAAAGTGCTGGAGTTTCAGTTTAGTTTATTGTCACGTGTACCAGGGTATAGTGAAACGCTTTTGTTGTACTCAGCAGGTCAGGAGAGGTGGCGTTTCAGGTTGAGACCCTTTTTCAGACTGATTGCAGGGGGAGAAGAAAACTAGAAGAGGAGAGAGGCAGGACAAAACATGGCAGTAGATACTCAGAGAGGGAGCTGTGAAAGAGGGTCTCGCAGAACTCTCATCTCAGAGAGGAGGGGAACGTCTCCAAAGTAGGCATACCTTGAGGAGATTGAGCAATCAAAATGTAGAAACAAGAACTGTAGATGTTGGTTAAGAATCTGGATTTGGAAGAATATATTTTGAAAGAAATGCTGAGGACGTTTTAAATGTTCTTTGGATAAATGGACAGTTAATAAACCAAATTGGTATCTTTAGCTTTACAAATAGAGTCATAGTGTAAAATGTAATCCTCTGTTGCCTGAATTAAACTTGCAATGATGTCCATTGATCTGTGCTTTATAACATTATTCCACTGAATTCGATTGAGTTACATTTAAGGTAAAAGAAAGGTTTTGGATTGTTCACTGTTGTTGGACACCACCCACCAGAGGAAATAATTTATATCTATTATGCTACTGTCTAAATATCATCATGTGTTACATTGCTCGGTTGTGCACAACTGAGGACAGATTTTTACTGCGGAGTGCAAAATAAATAATACTTTTGCAAATCTTTATAAAGTATTAGTTTGGCTTCAGCATGAGTAATGTGGCCATCTCTGGGGACTCTGCTTCAGGCAGGAAGTCAAAGCTTTGGAGAGAAAAATGAATTACATCTGGGAAAAGAGATTTCAGTGATGCAAAGAGAAGCTGGGATTGTTCTTGGAGAAGTTTTAAGTAAGGCATAATAAAAGTGTCAAAATAATAAAGTCCGATGATAAATAAGAACAAATTGTTTCCACTGGAATGAGAGTTGCTAACAGAAGCACATAAATTTAATAACTGAAAAAAATTGAGAGAATTATTTATAAACCATGTTATGATATTCAATCCCAAATTTAAAATATGAGCGCGGGGAGCTGAGATTCCCCCAAGGCGGGAGTTTGATCGCCCCGATGTGGAGGGCTGGACGGGAGCCAAGATCACCCCAACAACGGGATGTTTTCGTGTGCTGGGCTGAATGGCCTAATTCAGCTCCTATAACTTGTGAGCAGGCCTTTTGACCCAACTTGCCCACGCCAACCAAGATGCACCATGTACACCAGTCCAGCCCGCCTGCCTGCCTGCCTGCATTTGGCCCAAATCCCTCTAAACCATTGCTGTCCAAATGTATTTATAGACCCGCCTAAAAGTCGCCAAGAAGCACAATCCGTGGTTATATCAGAGGTAAACGATCAGCATTTTGCTGTACAAACATAGAAACACAGAAAAATAGGTGCAGGAGTAGGCCATTCGGCCCTTCGAGCCAACACCGCCATTCAATGTGATCATGGCTGATCATCTAAAATCAGTACCCCGTTCCTGCTTTCTCCCCATATCCCTTGATTCCTTTAGCCCTAAGAGCTAAATCTAACTCTCTTTTGAAAACAAAGGAGATAAAGGGCCAGCAATAGGTGTTTTTGTGTAAATCAGCAACTGCAGTTTACTTACACGACGCCACTGCTGGGTCGACGGCACGGTCACGTGCCACGGGCGGGGCGGGGCGGGGCCCGGGGGGGGTGGGGGGGGTCGGAGTTGCCCTGTCAGTGCTACGGGCGGGGGGTCGGTGATGCCTGGTCACGTGCCGCGGGCGTGGACTGGTCACGTGCCGCGGGCGGGGGGGGACGGCGAGGCCTGGTCACGTGCCGCGGGGGGGCTCGCTGGGAGGTGAGAACCAAAGGGTGAGAACGCACGGGGTGCCAACCCCTGTGACGTCAGCGGCTGCATGGCGGCGCCATTGCCGGCAGGCGGGTGAGGCTACTCGAGGCGCGGCGGTGTCGGTGTCGGTGGTTGCGGACGAGGATTGACCGACCTGCTGACGGTAGGGTAACATCGTCTAAACAATCCCCACGGGCCGCTCCGCCCCGCTCCGTCGTTGACTCGGCCATTCCCTGAGGTGAGTTGTAGCGGGAGGAGGAGGTGGAGGGCCTGTCCCCGGGAAGGCCCCGCGGCGACTCTCCACTACTAGGCTTTATACACGGAGTCGAGGATTGTATTTCAATAATTCCGTCGTGTTTTGGTGAAGGGGGAGTTTTATTCACCGCCTGAGGTGAGTTTCGGGGGGGGAGGAGCGGACCCTCGTGCTCTCTCCTTCCCGCGCTCGCAGGCCGCCGTCGCTCCGCGTGTTATTAAACTGTGAGGTGGGAGTAGCGGGTCAGGCTCGGGAATAAGACGAAAGTAGTTGGAATTCTGAAACTAAACTTAAGTGGTTATGTTTTCAATTGTTGAAAATAAACTCTGATCTCAAGGTTCAGCTTCATACCAACAAGGTTCTTGAGGCAGCATCTCTGGAGAGAAGGAATGGGTAACGTTTTGTCACAAAATCTTCCTCTTCTTCCCTCTCTCGTTGGATAGAAGATACAAAAACTGAAATGCACATGCTTTCCTGCTGTTATCAGACTACAGAATGGTCCTCTAATAAAATCAGTAATCCCAGTCTTCCAATCTACCACATTGGGGAACTTGCACTTTTTTAATCTGCACTTTCTTTGTAACTGTAACACTAATGCTCTAACATCATATTCTGCACCTTGGTATTTTTCACTTCGCACTACCTGCTGTACTTGTATGTGGCTTGATTGTACTTACGTACAGTATGATTTGACTGACTAGTATTGCAAACAAAGTTTTTCACTGTATCTTGATACACATGACAAAAATACGTGGGAAGCCCGACGAGCTGTGGCCTTATCCCAACGGCAGGCCTGGCTCATCCACCGTGAAACTGAGAACTCGCCCGGAGAGGGAAGCAATGGGGGAGAGGATGGATGGACTGGACAGAGCGGTGGGCACTGGACAAAAGGCCCCATGGTAAGAAAAACCTGGGGGTCTTACCTTCTCTGCCCTCAAGGTCGTCTGCTTTAAGTGCCCCCTGGGGAACAAGGGTTGAAGAGGAGCTCGACTGGAATGGAGCAACAGCTGCAGCTGGGACTGTAAAATGGTCCCCCTTGCACATAGGCTCAGTGGGCTGATCTGTACTAACTGTAGTTGTACTTATGTATGGTGATAGTTTTGCTCAGCTGTATGCAAAAAGGTATTTTGCTCTACTGTGCTACACAAAATAAAGAAACCATTGAACTTCAAACTGGAGGAGGAGCCATCTTGGTGAACGGCTGCTAGCCAGCAGCCGTCCGTCTTAAATTCGTTTTTTTTTTTAGTTTTTAGTGAGTCCTGTTTTTTTGTTTGTAGGGGATATGGTCTTTTAATGTGGGGGGGTAGGTGTTACTTTATTTATAGGTCCCTACCTGGTCGGTGTGGCAGCCTTTTTTCCGGGCTGCCCGTCGACCCGTCCTCGTGGCCTACCAGCGGGCTTGGAGCGCCGTTTCTTGGCGGGAACCACCCAGCACCTCGGCCTGGGTGGCGGCACAGCATTGGAGCGCTGGAGCGGAGCGGAGCGGGCAATGCCTTGCCTGGGTCGCCGCGCTGGAGCTCTGGCGAGCTGGACCGCCGAGAGCAACATCTCCGGGCTGCGGGTTTGCGGAGCGGAGAGACGGCGTGCGTAGAGGCGGCAAGGCGGCAGTGAGGAGAGCGGGCGCCGACTTTGTCATCGGGAGCCTGGGAGCTCCAAACCGGCGCGGCCTTGTCGGCTTCGGCAGCCGCGGTCTCCAACCAGGAAGCGGCCGTTCCAAGTGGCCCAGCCGCCGAAAGGACTCTCCCGACGCCGGGGCAAGACCACCCGGTGAGAACGGCCAGGGACATCGGGCCTCCGTAGAGGCAATTGCGGTGGCCTCAATAGGCCTGACTTTGGGGTGATCATGGGGTGGGGACTGGACATTGTGCCTTCCTCCACAGTGCTATCCACTGTGGGGGGATGATTTTTTTGTCTAATTGTAGTCCTGTAGGTCTGTGTCCAAGATGGCTGCCGTGAAGAGAGAGTGGACGCTGGCGCGCTTTGGCTGCCGCTGCTCTCTTTTCACACTGTGTTTTTGATTTTCTGTTTTTGGATTGAATTCTGTTTTTAATTTGTGTCACTGTGATGTCTTTAATTACTTGTTTTATTCCGATTATATGTTTTATTTCGATTACTATGTAAGGTGTCCTTGAGATGTATGAAAGGCGCCCATTAAATAAAATTTATTATTATTATTATTATTATTATTAAAATGGTCCCCCTTGCACATAGGCTCAGTGGGCTGATCTGTACTAACTGTAGTTGTACTTATGTATGGTGATAGTTTTGCTCAGCTGTATGCAAAAAGGTATTTTGCTCTACTGTGCTACACAAAATAAAGAAACCATTGAACTTGTTGACTATTTCTCCTGAACTGAGATGACAATTAATAATCAACCTGTATAATAATCTAGCATAATATAATGGCATATTTACTTGTCAAACGGGCATTAGTGAACCAGAAGGGTCCTCACCAAAATCCAGTGGTTTCATGATCCTCCTCATCTCCTTCCTAAAGAAATGTCCTTTAATTCTGAGATATGTCCTCTGGTCCTAGACTCTCCCACTAATGGAAACATCCTCTTCACATCCACTCTATTCAGGCAAATCTTATCATAGTGCAAATCCTAACCTAATTTCAAGCTAGTACATATCAGATGTGCTTTTTAAAAATAAATGTATTATTTTCTGTTCTGTATAAATTGTTTAATTTCTTTCTTGAACAGGAAAGTGTCAGTATGGCAACATCTGCGGATAAAAGCCACAGTATGATGTGGGCAAGATTTCATAGCGAATCAGCAAGTAGGGTTGTGAAATTATTGAGAAAAAGTAAAAGTATGGATACACTACTGCAATCCACCAACTGGATACTAAAAGATATTCCAGATTATGATACAGTTGAAACTTTACTCCCTTCATCTCTACCAATGGCGCCACTTACAAAATGGGAGGTTCTGCTCCATCAGCACGGAGAAGACCATTTTTTGGAATCAAGAAGGAAATTGACAACTAGCAGCAGCTGTCCATCGCTTGTGTACAGGCTGGAAGCATCTGTTTGTGAAGTACATAGTGTCGTTCAATCTCGTTCTGAAGGTTAGATGAAGATTTAGCCTTAATTGTAGTTAGAAATTACCCCACCTGTTAGTAACAATTAGGCACAAGCTCATGGGACAAAATGGTTTCTTGCATTACACAGGATTATGTCCATTATAGATTGGAGCTTGATAATTGTTATTTTCGCCCTATTTGTGTGTGTTCTTTGCCTGACAATAAGTCGGTCCTCTCAAGCGACTGATCTGACTTACCCTTTATGCACTCATTAATGCAGATAATTCTGTGTTGATTCAAAATAATTACATTGAAATAAATAAAAACATGGATATCTACAAGTCAATAGATATCTGAATTGGCATGACACTGGTGCAGTTTCACCTATTGCTTGTATTTCACAGAAATTCCAAGTGTTACCAATCAACCTGAAGCTGTTTCATGTGAGGAAACGAATCGGTAAGTTGAAACTTTAATTCGGGGACATGTGTACAGTGTTGGTCATTATCAGATGGAAAAAATGCTATGTTATAATTACATTAATCTATGGGACGAAAAACAGATTTCTATCTGGACACGGTAAATATGTGGCCTTTATTTTATTTTCTCTGTGCATAATTGTATCACTTTCACTCCTTTGCAGAATTGGTGCTAAAATAGATGACAATTTGATCCTCAATATATAAGAATTCAGTATTAATATCGACTAGACCAAGGGGTCCCGTCCCCTCAACGCGTGGGGGGGGGGGGGGGGCCGTCGGCCGCGCCTGCACACACACGCACACTAACCACCCTCCCCACACACACACACACACACTAAACCACCCTTTCAAGTTTGCAAGGGTATTAGCCTTTGCTCATTCAATTGCAAATGATACAGATTGGGGAATGACTCAATAATGAGGAGTGCAACAGGTTCCTAGAGGGCATAATAAACTTGAAGAATTGGCAACAATTAGTCAGCGGATAAGATTCTTCATTTTGGACATGGAGACAATGCAAATGGTTGCAAATAATATCTTTAAGGATGATACAAGAAATAAGAGTATAAATATCAGGAAAGAATGAACTAACTGGATCTCTTTTGAGAAAAGTCTATGAAGTAACCTATCCAAACTCTTTAAAATTGAGAGGAGAAGATGCAGGGAGTGGTATGTTTTAGATGGGTAGAGAAAACAGAAAAATAAATAGTTGATAAAAGATGTACGTTGTGACTAATATCACCACATTAACTCCATACTAGTCTCTAGACTGATGCAATCAGTCCTATTCTTCCATTCTATCTTCATAGTCCATGTTTATTTCAACTGCCAACCTAATTTCCAGTGGAAATTACTGAATATCTGCATAAACCTGCCTCAAAGGTATGTTTCACTTGTCATAGCAGCCTGTTATTCAAGAATGAGATATGTTATTCACATTCCACATATCAGAGTACTCTTATTCAGGAGTTAGTATTAAATGTTTTTGTTAACATTGCAAATTAAGAAAGACAGGAACCAGCATTGCTTGTTATCTGTATTTCTACGATCTTAAAAGGTCAGCTTGTCATACTTTGTTAACAAAAGTTATCTGTCTCCAGGTTAGCTATAGACCTGGATGCCTTTACTATGGAATCAGTACAATGTACAGA
This sequence comes from Amblyraja radiata, assembly GCF_010909765.2. Classification (NCBI taxonomy): domain Eukaryota; kingdom Metazoa; phylum Chordata; class Chondrichthyes; order Rajiformes; family Rajidae; genus Amblyraja; species Amblyraja radiata. The sequence goes on along the minus strand of NC_045987.1, from coordinate 1,230,618 downwards.
TGATGACAGTAAAATGCCAGATCAGAATGACGAGTTTTTCTCTTGGGCATTGGAGAGGTAAAGTTGTCTTCATGTCTGGCTTTTCTCACTGTTAAGAAAACTTCCATGTAGAATGGCGTTGACTATAATGACTGAGGAACTGTGCACCACACGGCAGATAAATAAAATCTGTTGTTCGTATCCCTCCCTATAATATCTTGGCCGAAACTTTAATTCTGTTTTCCCTAATCCTTGTTTCATCAACAGTTTCTTTTGTCTTTTTTTAATTTTTAATGTGTGTTAAAAGTCTGTGTAAATGTTCTCCGGTTTGTTTTATGTGCGGGGAGACTTTATTTCAGTTTCTTACCTTGCCGGAGATGCAATTATTTTCCGGGTCGCATGTCCGGCTGATCTGCAGCCTATCATCGATGGAGCTGGAAACCTCCTCGGACTGACTTTGGGCCCCACCGCGGGGTGTGGAATTAACATCGGCTCCGATCCCTTGCCTGGGATCGCTCCAACCGCGACATCGGGAGCTCGCAGTCTCCGGAGAGGCTGAGTCGGAAGCTCCAACGGCGCAGAGGCTCGACCAGCCCTGACGCGGGGTCCGATCGCCGGTGCGGAGGAGCTGACATCCGCCCCGATGCAAGAGCTGATCGCCCCGATGCGAAGGGCCCAAACGCTGCCGGCTACGGGGGGGTCAAGATCGTCCTGTCAACAGAGGGCTCAAGGTCCTTGAAGATGCCCCATTGTTCCATTTAATTTATTCTTGTTGCTTTTCGTCCATTTTACCTCCGTGGGTCCTGTCTTGTCCAATTGAAATTCGGTCTTTCCCGGTTTAAAAATCTACTTTAATTAGATTTCATTAAATTACTAAATCAAAAGCTTATGAAGCGTTGATCTCAGTTACTGATTCTGGTTCTGGTTGATTACTGCGCAAATACCTCAAAGACGATGTGTTGTCCTACTACGTCCTTGCCACTTCATTACCAAGCAGCAGTTCCAAAATGTCTATTTCCTAGATAGACGAAGAACATATATTGGTCAAGAATCACAGATGTGATAATTAAAAAAGTGTCTGCTAGTCCTTTATATGTAGAATCTAATATAACAACTGCAGTCTTGTGCTTTACTGTTCTGCTGTCTGCCGTCGCTTGCTTTATAATGAATTGCACTCCTTCAACGTGTTGCTATTCTTCCACTATCCTCATGGTCCTTCAAGTTTATTTCAACTGCTAGTCTAATTTTCAGTGGAAATTACTGGCTTTCTTACCCCTCCCCCGCCCCCAATCAGTTTGCAGACGGGTCCTGGCCCAAAATGCCACCTAGATACCAGAGATACTGCCTGACCCTCTGAGTTACTTCTGCGCTTTGTGTCCTTCTGAGCATTTCTCAACTGCTCACCAATAATTAAAGAAAGTCTCTATTCCCTTTTTAAAATCACGTTTCTACATCATTACGATGTCATTTTAATTAATACCTGGACTTTGGTTTGCATGTACCACTGTCTTCTCTCTTTTCTTGATTAATAAAATTCCAGAATATCTCTTTTCCTTCACTGTACTCAATTCTCCCGTTCACCAAATTCTGGATGGTACTCTGTAGGAACAGTAAAATCCTCTTTGCCTTTGATGTTAAAAGTTGAGTAAGAGTTTCAAAAGTAAATGGAACACACCAGATGGATTTGTATTAATTGAGCTGAGTTTATCAGTTTAGTTTATTCACATGCACCGAGGTACAATGTAAAGCTTTTTGTTGCGTGCTATTCAGTCAACGGAAAGACAATAGTGTTGCTACTGTAGCTGTACTGAAGGAAAAAATGTTGCTACATTATTGGCTGAGCTTTATATATATATATATATTTATATTTACGCACACAATCATACTGTATGAAAAATAATTGTGATTTACATATAATGGACATAGTTCTATTTCTAGAGCTGAAAAGGCAAATATTAAAGACCGAGCTTTTGAAGAATTTGTGGTGGAAGAAAAGGAAGGATTGATTTTGGAAAATGACTACCTTAGCCCAACGGTGCCTGTTGGTAAACTGGTAAGACTTTTTATCTCTTCTCACATCTGACCCCACAGTTTTTCCCTTTCACTTTACCTAAATGGGCTGTGTTAACCCCTATTCTGTGCCATACCCCAACTTTCACCAGAAACAAATGTGCTGGGTATTTTCCTCTATTTATCAATGCAATCAAGCATGCGGACCAATCTTGGTTAAATAAGGACATGACAGGAAGGGCACCAGATGTACCTAAAATGAGGCACAAACTTGCCAACGTTACAGCACAGGACTGCATGCATGATAACAGCAAAATAACACGCTATGTAGAGCTAAGTGATACCACAACAAGTAATTACTATTTCCAGCAAGAAAGAACTTAACTACGTACTCTTTACTTTCATTGACATCACGTTTTGAAGAATCCCACAACTTCGACATCATTGATCAGAAACTTATTAGCCACATGAATAGTTACAAGTTAACAATGTCAAGATATTAGCAGGTCCAGAGTTGCACCCTAATTTGTGCATTTGTTGTACAAGCTCATAAACTATATTTGCATTTTGCATTCCTCCTAATTTGCTCATTTTGTAGAATTTCCAAGAGGCAAGAAAGCATCTCAAGAACTAACCATGACCACTTCTTTTTCATAGCGCATAATTTAATGAGAGGTTTTGATGGAAAATTTACCAGTAACAGAACTGTGAATGAAATGTGATATAATTATATAACCTTTATGTCATCTGGGGTTTGGAGACAAATGTTAGCATGACATTTTTATTATCTTAAGGTTTTTTATATGCATGTTATTATATTTCAGTTTAGTTTATTGTCACAGTGAAAAGATTGAGTGATTATCTTTTATTATTCAGGTAACTCAAAGAACAAATGCTGGGCCCGCAGCCATGGAGGAGACTCCAGTAAGTGCTTGCATAACCTGCAACTTTGTTCAGTGTCTGATCAAATGTTTAAAATGAAAAAACACCCTGAGCACTTTGGAGTTTAAACTGGGTAGAATTCACCCTTGGAATTTGTTTTTCTTTTAACCTAAGCAAAGAATTTCAGGAAATTTCACATTTCACCGAAATTTCATATTGAAACTAGGAAAATTTGTTTCAATATATTCTGAAATTAAAGAAGATGTATGTTCTCATTTCGGAAATCTAAGTCGGTTACAATCAAAGAATTAATACAATCTGAAATGATTTTTTTCATAAAAAAGATTATCATCCAGATCAAAATAAAATTAATCATATAAAAGTACTTTGTTGTATAATGTGCAAATTTAATCTAAATGGATAGATGTGCAAATTAATGATAATAGACAATAGGTGCAGGAGTAGGTCATTCGGCCCTCCGAGCCAGCACCGCCATTCAATGTGATCATGGCTGATCATCCCCAATCAGTACCCCGTTCCTGCTTTCTCCCCATATCCCCTATCTTTAAGAGCCCTATCTAGCTCTCTCTTGAATGTATCCAGAGAACCGGCCTCCACCCTGAGGCAGAGAATTCCAGACTCACAATTCTGTGAGAAAGTGTTTCCTCGTCTCCGTTCTAAATACCTTACCCCTTATTCTTAAACTGTGGCCCCTGGTTCTGGACTCCCCCGACATCAGGAACATGTTTCCTGCTTCTAGCGTGTCCAAACCCTTAACAATCTTATATGTCTCAATAAGATATCCTCTCATCCTTCTAAATTCCAGAGTGTACAAGCCCAGCCGCTCCATTCTCTCAGCATATGACAGTCCCGCCATCCCGGGAATTAACCTTGTAAACCTACGCTGCACTCCCTCAATAGCAAGAATGTCCTTAAATTAGGGGACCAAAATTGCACACAATACTCCAGGTGTGGTCTCACTAGGGCCCTGTGCAACTGTAGAAGGACCTCTTTGCTCCTATACTCGACTCCTCTTGTTATAAAGGCCAACATGCCATTCGCTTTCTTCACTGCCTGCTGTACCTGCATGCTTACTTTCATAGACTGATGAACAAGGACCCCCAGATCCCGCTGTACTTCCCCTTTTCCCAACTTGACGCCATTTAGATAGTAATCTGCCTTCCTGTTTTTTATACCAAAGTGGATAACCTCACATTTATCCACACTAAACTTAATCTGCCCACTCCCCCAACTTGTCCAAGTCACCCTGCATTCTCATAGCATCCTCCTCATAGTTCACACTGCCACCCAGCTTTGGGTCATCTGCAAATTTGCTAATGTTACTTTGAATCCCTTCATCCAAATCATTGATGTATATTGTAAATAGCTGCGGTCCCAGCACCGAGCCTTGCAGTGCCTCACTAGTTACTGCCTGCCATTCTGAAAGGGACCCGTTAATCCCTACTCTTTGTTTCCTGTCTGCCAACCACTTCTCTATCCATGTCAGCACTCTACCCCCAATACCATGTGCCCTCATTTTGCCCACTAATCTCCCATGTGGGACCTTATCAAATGCTTTCTGAAAGTCCAGGTACACTACATCCAATGGCTCTCCCTTGTCCATTTTCCTAGTTACATCCTCAAAAAAATCCAGAAGATCAGTCAAGCATGATTTCCCCTTCGTATATCCATGCTGACTTGGACCGATCCTGTTACTGCTATCCAAATGAGCGGCTATTTCATCTTTTATAATTGACTCCAGCATCTGCCCCACCACCGATGTCAGGCTAACTGGTCTATAATTCCCTGTTTTCTCTCTCCCGCCTTTCTTAAAAAAGTGGGATAACATTAGCTACCCTCCAATCCACAGGAACTGATCCTGAGTCTATAGAACATTGGAAAATTATGATGAGAGAAAAGCCATCAGACCTGTTGCTAATCACACAACCTGCAACTTGCTCAATTAAAAATTGAGTAATTTCTGGTTTACTCTACTTATTTTCAGAATATGTTTTCAAATGGGAATGTGCTTTTTATACACATATTTCATTTACAGACAGGAATTAATGACTTCCATTCAGAATATTTTGCTACGATGAAGGAGGTTGGTCATGATTTATTTTACAGATTGTTATGACTGAATTCTACAAATTCTACAAGTATTATTTACAGTTTGTCACTGTTAAAATCCAATGATTTGCTTCTCGGGGTTTAAGGCCTGACATTTAGAAAGCTTGAGCAAGAATGTGAAACTGAAGCAGCACGCTACCTATTCTGCCTTTCAATGAGATGATGGCTGATCTTTTATTTCGTAATCCATTTTCTATATCATCTCCATAATATCTTGATCCGTTTGATAGCTAAGAATCTTTTGATCTCTTTAAATATGATCATCTTCCAATGTTGACTAGAAAAGTCCAAAATAAACCAATTCATTGTAGGAGAGAGGATGCAATTTTCAACTTCAGTGCCTAATTGGTAATTTGGTAGATGACAGAGTTTCAAGAATAGAAATCTTTTTGTTTCATCCACATCAACCATCTTCCCAGCCATTGTACAAGTTATTCAATTTTCATTCCATTGATTTCCTCAATGGAATCTGGTAAATGGCTCCCAATTTATTGTCAAGATACTCTTTAAAGGCAGGTTCTGGAGCACTTTTCTGCTCTTTTATGTTCTGCAGTATATGTAAAACTAAAGTGGGTGGTATCGTAGATAGTGAAGATGGTTATCAAAAATTACAGCAGAATCTTGATCAGTTAGGCAAGTGAGCTGTGCAATGATTAATGGAATTTAATGCAGATAAGTGCAAGATGCGATCTTAGTGCAATGTATAAGATCACGAGAGGAGTAGATAGGGTGTTTCCACACTTTTACCCAGAGTAGGGCAATCAAGAACCAGAGGCCATGGGTTTAAGGTGAGAGGGTTAGGATTTAATGGGAATCTGAGGGGCAACATTTTCCGCACAGTGGGTGGTGGTTATGTGGAATGAGCTGCTAGAGGAGGTAGTTGAGGCATGTACGATGACTACATTTATAAGTTGGACAGGTGAGACTCGTATAGATGGAGCATCTTGGTTGGCAAGGGTGTTGGGCTGACGGAGCTGTTTCCTTGCTGTATAAATCTGCAGGTGCATGGTTCCTTGAAGGTGGAGTCGCACGTAGATAAGGTAGTCAAAAAGGCTTTTGGCACATTGGCCTTCATCAGTCAGTATTGAGTATAGAAGTTGGGAGGTCATGTTGCAGTTGTATAAGACATTGGAGTGACCGCATTTAAAGTATTGGGTTCAGTTCTGGGCACCATGTTATAGGAAAGATATTTTCAAGCATGAAAGGGTTCAGAGAAGATTTACGAGGATGTTGCCAGGACTAGAGAGTCTGAGCTATAGGCAGACGTTGAGTAGGCTGGGACTCTATTCCTTGGAGTGCAGGAGGGTGAGGGGTGATCTTATAGAAATGTAGAAGATCATGAGAAGAATAGATCAGGTAGATGCACAGAATCTCTTGCCCAGAGTGGGGGAATCGAGGACCAGAGGACACAGATTCAAGGTGAAGGGGAAAAGATTTAATAGGAATCTGAGGATTAACTTTGGTTGGTGGGTGTATGGAACAAGCTGCCATAGGAGGTAGTTGAGGCTGGGACTATCCCAATGTTAGACAGGTACATGGATAGGACAATTTTGGAGGGATATGGACCAAACGCAGGCAGGTGGGACTAGTGTGGCTGGAACATGTTGGCTGGTGTGGGCAAGTTGGTCTGAGTACTAGACTCGGCTTGTACTCGCTAGAATTTAGAAGATTGAGCGGGGATCTTATAGAAACTTACAAAATTCTTAAGGGCTTGGACAGGCTAGATGCAGGAAGATTGTTCCCGATGTTGGGGAAGTCCAGAACAAGGGGTCACAGTTTAAGGATAAGGGGGAAATCTTTTAGGACCGAGATGAGAAAAACATTTTTCACACAGAGAGTGGTGAATCTGTGGAATTCTCTGCCACAGAAGGTAGTTAGTTCAGAAAGTTAAATAAAGAATACAGGAATACTCCTGGGATACAGAATTCAATTTGATGTAATATTGAACATCATCAGTCATTACCTAACCTAGATTGAAAAATTCCACTTAGGGTGGCAGACTGCACAAAGACTAATTCCTTCATATTTTGTTCTTGGTATAACTTCAAATCTGGTCTGGTCATTTATCCATTAAATAAATAGATTCTGAATGATGAGCTGCTATCACTTTTTAACTAAATCTGTGCAACAGTTAATGGGCAGAATGCAGGAAAACATGTCCCAAAATCTAGTATGTATTATTACTTCATTTTGAACCAGTTTGTTGGATCCATCTTGAATGCTGCCATATAAAGTCTTTTTTAATTTATTATTCTAAAAAAGGCAATTAGTGGAATAGAACAAAAGTTAGCAGCTGTTGCTGTTGCCCTGCTTCCTCGTACATAACTAAATTTGTCAACATGAACACTTTAAGCTTGCGGTATATTTTATTTTAATTTAGAGTTATTTTGTGCTTCACAGCCTGAATATAAAGAGATGGTGCCTGGAGTTAATACAAAGTGTGATAATGTTGAGGTAAATGCCAGTTAAAATACTTTATAGATTGTTAGCTGCTTTTCATCTAAAAAAATACTCATCCTTGCTAAAAATCACGACTTCTGTTCGTTTAACGGCCTGTCTACTAGTTTGCTTTTTTCATTTTTAATTCATATGAAATATTAAGATAATGGAAAGTAGTTAATTAGTTTCATGACTGGATTAGCAAACTCGTAGATTAAAGTTATATATGTTTTATAAATGTAAAGATTCAAGTTAATTGAACATAATATTCATCACATCAGATACTTTGAGATTAGCGTCTGAATTTAGTTATTCTAAGCTCAATTGCTGAGCTTCATGGGAGATGATTATAGCAACAATGGATTCCAAGTTAAGAGCAGACCTGCTGATCTGTATGACTTTATCCTAGTCCAGCATGAAGATCAAATGTTTCTTTGCGTTAATATTAAGTATATCAGACCAAAACATGTTTTACAGATGGATCAAGCGTTCCAAAAGATGGAACCAGCTGCAGAATCTGAACATCTTGCACAGGTAAATACGATGCAAAGATAAAAAGCTTTTGTATCAGTTTTTCTTCATTCTGCATTTGAATGTTTGATTTTCTTTTAATGTATGTACTCATCCAGCAGATTACAATTTAGGGAAACACTACAATCTTCCACAGAAGGCAAGATGCAGGTTGTTTTAAATTAAAACAATATTTGGGATAATTCCCTTCACCTCAGGTTATTCCAGGATTTTAACCAAGTGAATTGGAGTAAAGAAAATCTAATGTTTTTTTATGTGTACATTTGTGGAGATTGCAGGGCCTTGACAAAGGTCTTTGTATTTTCTTTAGTCACAGGCAAAGTCCCAACGGACTGAAGAATTGTCAATGTTGTTCCTTTGTTTAAGTAGAGATAATCCAGGAAAATATAGATCAGTGAGCCTCATAATCAGTGGTAGGGAAGCTATTGGAGATAGCACTGCCTTGCACCTTGACATCCTTTGTATTCTGACAAACAGGTGGAATAATGTGATGTAGATTGACATATAATTCCAACAGCCAACGTACATATCTGCAATCTAGGTGGCTGGCACAGCAGATACATTTCTCACTCATGCCAAGTGTATTTGGCCGGGGAATGTGCACTGACATCAGTTGACTTATCTTTCCAGTTTTCTTCATTGAACCTTATACTCAACCAGCTTCATGCTGTCAGGATCACCTCTGAAGAGTTACTGCTGGATTTGCTAGATGGGTTAATGTTTCCTGAGATTCTGTAACAACAGAGAAAGCAAAGAACATTTGTATTCTTGATTCAATTAATTGTCCAGCATACATGCAGTTAGATATGGATAGAACATTCATGGAGAAAAAAGGTACAGTTATGATCCAGCCTTTCCCACCTGGTTTAGATCGAGGGTTGTGGCCTTTGTTACATTATCATGTGTTAGTAGGAGGAGGACCTTCCTCCAGTTTAAGTGGAAGTGCCAGTTTCTGTTTGTTGCTTCAGGTACCTGTTGTGGGCAACTTTAACCCGGAAAATAAAGGGAAATTTGTGTCTGTATGTTTGATCGAGAATTGTATGTGTTACTGAGAAGACATAGGATATTGGAGATTATTGGCGGGCAGCTGCAGTGGGTATCTGTAGTTGCGTTTAAAGTTGCCATTAATTAAAGAGAGCTCAAGGTGTCAAAGCACTAACCTGGCAAATCTTGTTAGGTTCTGGATGTGTTTACAGCACTTCCCCAAGGTTTGGAGGCCCTGCTGAAGGCTATCACTGATCAGCTTCCGCCAATTGTATCTCTGCTGTAGAGACCCTTCTAAAGTCTAGTTTATTGTCACGTGTACCGAGGTACAGTGGAAAGCTTTTTTGTTGCATGCTAACCAGTAAGCAAAAAGACAATACATGATTAGAATCGATCTATTTATAGTGTACACGAACATGAAAAGGGAATGACGTTTAAGCTGCTGATAAAGAGAGCATAAATCCTGACCACTTTTCGGCCATAAAGTTGAGCTCTGAATTTGGGAAGAGTGGGTGCACTCCCTCTTTTCCATTAGTTTCCCCCACTACTTGGGAATTAGTTTCATAAGGATTGTAATGATTACCAAACCTAGCATGCAGCAATGTGAATTAATTGTGTTAAAGTTGCAAACATTACAGTTTAGCATCAGTCTGATTAGTGGACTGTAGTGATTTTTTTTAAATTGGCCAAAGCTTGACCTGTGAACAAATTTAAAATGTTTTAAAGACTTTAAAAGATTTTAACAAGTGAAGTTTCATTTTAAAGAAAAATTGACTCTAAAAAAGAGGAGTTACATTACTTCTCTATTTCAGATTGAAAGCATGGAGTCATTTGAATATTCTTTCACTAAATCTAAAAGAAAGGTAACTATCCGTGCTTGCTGACATTTAAGTACTGCTCATTTATATTTTCATTCTTTTTGTCTTTCAGAAGACTTTTCACCTTTTTAATGTATTTGTTCATGGAATGTGGAGCCAGCTTTTTGTTCCTTCCCTGCTTGCCCCTGAACTGGGATGGAGTTAAGAGTTGTGTAGAAAGGAACTGCAGATGCTGGTTTATATTGAAGTGCTGGAGTATACTGAAGTTGGAGTTACTCCAGCACTCTGTGTCTATCTGGGGTTAAGTATTAGTTGGTTGTCTCAATTCATATATCGCCTTGACTGAATAAGTATGGCAGATTTTCTCTTCTGAAAGATGTCGGAACCAGACTGGCTTTAACTATATTGTGCTGAGGCTAGCCATTTTTAAAGATTCCAGATTAATTTAATTACTTGAATTTAAATTCTACGCATGGCATAATAGGATTCAAGCTCACACCCTGGATTGGTACAGTGGAAGTTATAGTCCTATCTTACAGTTTTGGCTACTTATTGATTCTGATCTCCTGTACTATTCCTGTGGAATTTGCACATTCTCCCTGTGAGCTGTGGGTTTCCCCTGGGTGTTCCCATTTCTCCTACCTCCTAAAGATGTGCTGATTGGTACGTTAATTGGCCACTATAAATCACACTCAGTGTAGTTGGATGGCAGGAAAATCGAGGAAGTGTTAATAAACGTGTGTGATAATAGATTACAGGGGAAAAAAGAAATGGAATGGGATTGCTCTCAGCATGGCAGCAAAGGAGCATTGAGCAATGGCAAGAGAAATATGGCAATCAATGTTCCAGATCCCTCACTTCTGGTCCAATAACGAGCTCTGCTCTATTATTCTTGTGTTCACCTGTTTACTTCAAATTAAACAATGTTACACTAAACAAAATTTGGGATCCCTGAAATATGTTTTAAAATGAACTGAATGGTTGTTTTCAATGTGGATAAGGGTATTAATAATAATAATAATAAATTTTATTTATGGGCGCCTTTCAAGAGTCTCAAGGCCACCTTACAAAAATTGAGCATGTAGAGGAAAAACATGTAAGGGGAATGAAATAAATAGTAGAGACAAGTATTAGCACAAGACATCATAGGAGTGCCAGGAAATTAGCTGAGTTCTATTTATCCTAATGCCTATAAATTGTAATATGCCTTAAAGCTTGAAATAAAAGTTGTGTACAGTGCTTGCTCACTCCCACACAAATCTAACCCTGGCCTCTGTCACTCTTTTGGGTTTAAATTGCAAACACCATTAGTACATAATTTTAAAAAAAATGATAGCAAATTTGTAACTCGTTTTTTTTTGTTTTTATATAGTCGTATTATGCAGAGGAAGAAATGAAACTTGTGGTGAAGGATAAGGCTGAGGTAACATTACAAATATTTTAAGCATGATAAAAACATAATCAGGAGCCTCTAATATATTTGCAATCAAAATAAATCAATTGTGTAAATCTCTAAATTTGTATTTTTGCTATATTTTTCATTATTTTAATTATTTCTCCATAATATTTTGTCAGAAGAAAAACTTGCCATTGCTTATCTAAAATGGCTAATGTAATTTAATGTCTTCTAGATTTACATGATTCTTATAAATTTCCCACAATTTTTTAACTTATCTTTTCTGACAGGCATCTTGATTTTAAACTTTTATCTGATGTAGGTTACAGTTCCATTAAGCAAACATGAACACTTTTATTTTAATGCAGATCGAGTGCAAGAGCCAACAAACTAAATTTTCTCGAGAGCACTATCAGGTAAGCTTTTCAGGACAGTATCTTGCAACAGTGTGACTCAACCACGGAGGACGCTGGAGCTCAGAAATCACCAAAGATGTCCCTTAGTTGAAAGGCTGAAGCTGTTGCTTTGAGAAGTTAATGAATGACATGGTTTTTAAAGGAAATCAGAGATGAGTGAAATCAAGATAGGACAGCCATTATCTAGAATATGGTTGCATCGAACAGTAGTTGGAATCAACTCAACATATAAAAAAATTGAATTTTCCATTTGGAGTGCCATCAGACTGCTTTGTGTCCAGACTAGAATTATTGTTATACATATGCATTGAAGCAATCTACATCATGTATCCCACTGTTGCAGTTGTTTCCACACTGGTTTCTCTTTTAGAAACATTTTTCAATCCATTCTCCATAAGCCTTCAAAGCTAAGGACAGTGAAGTATATTCACAATGATGTGGGGAAATAAGAGTCAATTTAATGAAATTCTGAATTTTATTTAATTAGGGATTGGACGAGGACATTAAATATTCTGAGGAGCTGTTTGACGAAATCAATGATGATGATGATGATGATGACAGTACTAACCTGTAAGTACCATAATGTCATTTAAGATGTATAAATAAGTGAGCAAAGTTCGAAAGCAATCTTGACTGCACACCACGCCAGAACATATCGTGCTACTGAGTGATACTAGGACAATGCTGTCCATCGGAACCTTTGAAGAACTGTGGCCAACCATCTACATAACAGCATGATTGTTAGTGCAAAATGGTGAGAAGAACAATTGTATTTGAGATAGTAAAATAGGTGCAGGAGTAGGCCATTCGGCCCTTCGAGCTAGCATCAACATTCAATATGATCATGGCTGATCATCTAAAATCATTACGCCACTCCTGCTTTTTCCCTAAGAGCTAAATCTAACTCTTGAAAACATCCAATGAATTGGCCTCCACTGCCTTCTGTGGCAGAGAATTCCACAGATTCACAACCCTCTGGTAGATTATAAGTGTTTAATCGAGGAGGGAGAGAGAAAAGAGGGAACTATGTACCTGTTAGCCTAAGTAATTGGTAAGAAAAATGCAGGGATTTATATTGAAAGGTGAAATAACAACATTGCAAGAAGAATAATGTGAAATTATTATTTTTGTACCTCAGGAAATTTGTGTTAGACTAATCCTTTGGAGTCTTTGAATAAGTGACATAGAATATATAAGGAAGATGCAATGGGTGCGGTATATTTTTGGAAGGTTTTCTATGTGGTCCCCGTACAGGAGGTTGATGACCAAGGTGGGCGTATATGGAATTGGAGAGAGTACGCTGATGTCGGTTGAGAAGTTGGTAATCAGATGGAAATCAATAAGTGAGAATATCTTCTCGGTGTAACAGGGCACTGAAGAGTTTGGTGCTTGAGACCCAGTTGTTAGCAATCTATATCAATAATATTGTTGGGGGGAAAATGTCAGTTCCATGTTTGCTGACAACACCAAACAAGGTAGGATTATGTGATGTAAGGGTATAGACTGGGCAGAAGGTGAACCAGCTGAAGGAGAGAGTGGGAACCTGCCTGATGAATTATATATTTAAAAATGGGATCATCCATATAACACATAAGCAGAGTATTTATTAAATGGTGAGAAATTGGGTCATGTTGATGTTTCAAGGGACCTAGATCAGCTTGTACACAAGTCACTGAAGGCAACATGTAATAGGAGGGCAAATGGCGTTTTAGTCTTGATGACAAGAGTGTTTGATTCCAGAAATAAGGAAGTATTACGTTTGGAGAGACTTTATCTGGATTATTGAGGCCTGCTTTGGTTTCCTTACCAAAGATTCAATGGACTAGTTTCAGGGATGGTGGATTTGCTGCATGAGGACAGTTTAAATAGACTGGGACTGTACCTTCTAGAGTTTAGAAAAGTGAAAGGAGATCTCATCAGAACTTATAAAAGTCTTGAAGGGTTTAAAAGGTTGGATGCAGGGAGGATGTTTCACTTGACTGAGGGATATTGGACCTGGGACATAGTTTCAGAATAAGGAATAGGCTGAATAAAATGAAACATTTCTTCACTGAGGGCTGTGAACCTGGAATCCTCTGCCCTGGGTACTGCTGTTGCATTCATTCAAACCTGAGATTGAGAGGTTCTTGGACATAAGAGCCTCAAGAGATTATGGTGACAATGCAGAAAAATAGTCTGAATGAAGATCTCAACGAAGACAGAGCAGGCTGAAAGGGCCATTTGGCCTTTCCTGTTCCTATTAGTTAAGTTATTATTATGATAATTAAAATAGAATGTCTTTAAATATTAGTTAAATAACCAAACGGCAGCTTCTAGGTTGTTCCATCTTTTGTATACAGCCTCTTTCATCTAAATGCATTGGGAATTTTTACATTTAAAGCTTTTGGGGATCATCTTGTAAGTCTGAGGAAAGTCCTGTGTACTGACTGTATTTAGTCGTGTACGTTTTTTGCACATTTTTGTGTATTTTTAGGGAGACAAGAACAATGTTGTGCCTACCATTCTTATGTTGGAGAAGGAGAAATAAGCATGAGAAGGAGCAGAAGGTGAGTTACAGGCAAACATTTGTTTTTGTAAAATTACCTTTATTTCTTTACTTTAAGTTAAGTATTTATTCCTGTTTGAGTAAGGGTTTGAAATTTCCAGCTAATATATCATCGTGTGCAACAATGCAATAAATCTAGTAGAATCAGTATATGATTATTCAGAAATCCTGATGATTTAGCATCTGGTTCATGGAGTACAGGTTTTGCTGCTCACTTTCACTTGGGGGGGGCTATTTTCCATGCTCTCGTTAAACACGCTGGCTCTTTGATTTCCCCACTACCTTTCACTCACCAGGGCCCCAGTTTCTGCACCTCCTTTTTGTTTAATTTCCTTGAAATTTACCTGGTTTTGCTCCCCACACTAACTTGAATTTTAAGATAGACACACAAAGCTGGAGTAACACAGCGAGTCAGACAGCATCTCTGGAGAAAAGGAATTGGTGAAGTTTCGGGTCGAGACCCTTCTTCAAACTCGGCCAGAACAGTCATTTATTCCTTTTCTCCTGAGATGCTGTCAGACGCGCTGAGTTACTCACGCTTTTATTGTCTATCTTCGATTTAACCAGCTTCTGGAGTTCCTTCCGACATACTTCCTTGAAACTTTATTGGGATCCTGTTTTCGTGTTCCTTTTAACCTTACCAGGCTTACTGAAAACATCATTATTCTACTGGGTAACATCTGATTTAAAAAAAAAGTGAAGTAAAAGCATGTTCAAGTATTAGTAGCCTGGTCCAGAAAATTAATCCAATAGCCCAGAAAATCTGCTAACCAATGCCATCAAAGTCTCAACCTTGTCAGATTTTCCGAGGTTTACTATATTAGTATGTAACGTGATTAGTAAGATGATATCCAATTTCACCTTTAACAGAACCTTTTTGTTTTTCAACAGGGTCCCAACTTCTTTGAAAGATAACTTTGTGCCTGTAGAGAATTGTTAAAATGGAGCGATTGACCTGTTTTATAATAAGTGGAGTTCCACAAAAAAAGTTGTAAATTGTTTTGCTTGTTGATACGTTTAACTGCTGTGTTATAACTTTTAAGCTAACTTTAATAAAAACATTATTTCCATAGTACCTGTCACAGCATTTTTTATCTTGTCTCAGGCTATGCTGGTGACTGGCTAGTTTTCAGTGGAACAGTTACTGGTTGAAAACGCATGGGGACTATGAACAAAATGTGATAAACCTTAGGTCGACACAAAATGCTGGAGTAACTCAGCGGGACAGGCAGCATCTCTGGAGAGAAGGAATGGGTGACAATTCGGGTCGAGACCCTTCTTCAGACTGAGGAAGGGTCTCGACCCGAAACTTCACCCATTCCTTCTCTCCAGAGATGCTGCCTGTCCTGCTGAGTTACTCCAGCATTTTGTGTCTACCTTCGATTTAAACCAGCATCTGCTGTTCTTTCCAACACATGTGATAAACCTCATGTTGATACCACATCAGATGAACCGATGGACACTGGGACTGTTCCTGCACTGTACTATTCTCTAACTTTTCATGTGAGTGAAATCCAGGTTAGCCGGGAAGTGGTGTTAGGTAAATTGAATGGATTAAAGGCCGATAAATCCCCAGGGCCAGATAGGCTGCATCCCAGAGTACTTAAGGAAGTAGCCCCAGAAATAGTGGATGCATTAGTGATAATTTTTGAAAACTCTTTAGATTCTGGAGTAGTTCCTGAGGATTGGAGGGTAGCTAATGTAACCCCACTTTTTAAAAAGGGAGGGAGCGAGAAAACGGGGATTTACAGACCAGTTAGTCTAACTTTGGTAGTTGGGAAACTGCTAGAATCAGTTATTAAAGATGGGATAGCAGCACATTTGGAAAGTGGTGAAATCATTGGACAAAGTCAGCATGGATTTATGAAAGGTAAATCATGTCTGACGAATCTTGTAGAATTTTTCGAGGATGTAACTAGTAGAGTGGATAAGGGAGAACCAGTGGATGTGTTATATCTGGACTTTCAGAAGGCTTTCGACAAGGTCCCACATAAGATTAGTATACAAACTTAAAGCACACGGTATTGGGGGTTCAGTATTGATGTGGATAGAGAACTGGCTGGCAGACAGGAAGCAAAGAGTAGGAGTAAACGGGTCCTTTTCACAATGGCAGGCAGTGACTAGTGGGGTACCGCAAGGCTCAGTGCTGGGACCCCAGCTATTTACGATATATATTAATGATTTGGACGAGGGAATTGAATGCAACATCTCCAAGCTTACGGATGACACGAAGCTGGGGGGCAGTGTTAGCTGTGTGGAGGATGCTAGGAGGCTGCAAGGTGACTTGGATAGGCTGGGTGAGTGGGCAAATGCATGGCAGATGCAGTATAATGTGGATAAATGTGAGGTTATCCACTTTGGTGGCAAAAACAGGAAAGTAGACTATTATCTGAATGGTGGCCAATTAGGAAAGGGGGAGATGCAACGAGACCTGGGTGTCATGGTACACGTCATTAAAAGTAGGCATGCAGGTGCAGCAGGCAGTGAAGAAGGCGAATGGTAGGTTAACATTCATAGCAAAAGGATTTGAGTATAGGAGCAGGGAGGTTCTACTGCAGTTGTACAGGGTCTTGGTGAGACCACACCTGGAGTATTGCGTACAGTTTTGGTCTCCTAATCTGAGGAAAGACATTCTTACCATAGAGGGAGTACAGAGAAGGTTCACCAGACTGATTCCTGGGATGTCAGGACTTTCATATGAAGAAAGACTGGATAGATTCGGTTTGTACTCGCTATAATTTAGAAGATTGAGGGGGGTTCTTATAGAAACTTACAACATTCTTAAGGGGTTGGACAGGCTAGATGCAGGAAGACTGTTCCCGATGTTGGGAAAGTCCAGAACAAGGGGTCACAGTTTAAGGATAAGGGGGAAATCTTTTAGGACCGAGATGAGGAAAACATTTTTCACACAAAGAGTGGTGAATCTCTGGAATTCTCTGCCACAGAAGGTAGTTGAGGCCAGTTCGTTGGCTATATTTAAGAGGGAGTTAGATGTGGCCCTTGTGGCTAAAGGGATCAGGGGGTATGGAGAGAAGGCAGGTACAGGATACTGAGTTGGATGATCAGCCATGATCATATTGAATGGCGGTGCAGGCTCGAAGGACCGAATGGCCTACTCCTGCACCTATTTTCTATGTTACACCCTCAAATAATTAGAGCAAATATAGTTTAGAGATACAGCATGGAAATAGGCCTTTTGGTAAATTTGTACATTCTACCATGAATTAAAAAATGAGCCTATCAGATATCTTAGTGATATTCAATGTTTGCCACGATGAACACATGCAAAAATGTATTCAACATATTTGCCATTTCTTTGTTTGCTGTTACTAATTTACTAGCCTCATTCTTTAGAGACCCTATGCTTATCTTAGCTGTCTTTTTCCTCTATATCCAAACATTTATTGATTATTGTTGTCCACAGTGTAAATTTTCTCACAATTCATTCTCTACCACCGTATGAGCTTTATAGGCATTTGCCACTAAATCCTAACATTTTCCCAGTCCTATGGTCTACCACTAAACTTAGCACTTGGTATAGCTTACATTTCAATTTAACATTATCTTTTACCCAGCGCCACAGGAAGTGTAGATGCTGGAATCTTGCGTGTAACACAAAGCACCAAATTTCTGCTTTTATTTCTTGTGTTTTTATGTTACACCTGTACTATATTGGATGGAGATATTCCCAGAGGAAATAAACGGAAAACAAAAGAAAACTGCATATGCTGAAATAAAAAATAATATGCTGTGGATATGCAGTAGGCCAGGCTGTATATGTGGAGAGAGAAACAAAGCTAATGTTTTAGGAGAAACAAGGATCTGCAGGTGCTGGTTTACAGAAATGAGATACAAAGTGCTGGAATAACTCAGCGGCTCACAGCACCGTTGGAGAACATGGATAAATTTTTGAGTCTCCTGAAAAGATGTATATACACTGATGAAAGGTTGCCCAATTCCTCTTGTTAAATTTTTTTTTCCAAAAATGAACTTTTATTCAGAATAAAAATATATATACAAAACAGAAACTGAAGAACTCCCAATAGTCGAAGCATCCATACATTCATTAGACAATAGGTGCAGGAGTAGGCCATTTGGCCCTTTGAGCCAGTACCACCATTCAATGTGATCATGGCTGATCATCCCCAATCAGTACCCCGTTCCTGCCTTCTCCCCATATCTCCTGACTCTGCTATTTTTAAGAGCCCTATCTAGCTCTCTCTTGAAAGCATCCAGAGAACCTGCCTCCACCGCCTTCTGAGGCAGAGAATTCCACAGACTCACAGATTAGTGTCATACCTAATAGTGTTTGCACTTAAACATTGCACCATTGCACACGTTACAATGAGGGATTCCCTGTTGTCTACAGGCATGCTACAGCATTGGGTTCCAGTTGCCCACACCTGTGTCACAGTGAGAGATTCCGTCTTGCTTGTATCCATTTAGTGGAGGGATCCCTCTTGCACACGGGCATGTCACAGTGAGGGATTCCCTCTTGCCCCTACACTCCTGTCATAGTGAGGGATTCCCTCTTGCCCCTACTCTCAAGTCATAATGAAGAATTACCTGCTGCTCACACTCGTGTCACAGTGAGGGATTCCCTGCTGCTTACGCGGGTGCCAGTGGGATTCCCTGCCGCCCACACGCGTGTATCAGCGAGAGATTCCCTGCCGCCTACACGGGTGTGTCAGTGAGGGATTCCCTGCCGCCTACACGGGTGTGTCAGTGAGGGATTCCCTGCCGCCTATATCCCTTTAGTGTTGGTATTCCCTGCTGTTTACACGCGAGCGTGTCACGGTGAGGGATTCCCTGCCGCCTATACACACGTGTCACGGTGAGGAATTCCCTGCTGCCTACACGCGTGTCAGTGAGGGATATCCTTGCCGCTTACACACACATGTCACGGTGAGGGATTCCCTTGCCGCCTACACACACATATCACAGCGAGGGAGGTACACAAAAATGCTGGAGAAACTCAGCGGGCGCAGCAGCATCTATGGACCGAAGGAAATAGGTGACGTTTCGGGCCGAAACCCTTCTTCAGACCCTGTCACAGTGAGGGATTCCCCGTCGCCTGTGTCCCTCTAGTGGAAAGAGGAGGGGAGTTCCCTGACAAGGCATCGGAGCGCGCATGCTCGGGGGCGGGCGACGGCCCAGGCCCGTTGCTAGGCGACAGCCCAGGCCCGTTGCTAGGCGACGGCCCAGGCCCGTTGCTAGGCGACGGCCCAGGCCCAGGCCCAGAGCGCGGTGACCGCCCGCTCCCGGTAAGTGCAGCAACTCCAGCCGCCGGACACTCGGGCCGACTCCGCCTCCGCTGCTGCTTCAGTGGATTCTTTCGCGAAGTGGGTTTTCTATTTCCTTTAACCCTCGACGACAAGCAACTGCCTCACCTGCTGTAGAACCAGAAGAGAGGAAGAACGTCTGTGGGGAGAGTCTAGGATCAGAGGGCACAGCCTCAGAATTAAAGGACGTTCCTTTAGGAAGGAGATGAGGAGGAATTTCTTCAGTCAGAGATTGGTGAATCTGTGGAACTCATTGCCACAGAGGGATGTGGAGGCCAAGTCAGTGGATATTTTTCAGGCAGAGATTGATTCTTGATTAGTGCGGGTGTCAGGGGTTATGGGATGAATGGAGTTGAGAGGGAAAGATAGATCAGCCATGATTGAATGGTGTAGTGGTCTTGATGGGCCAAATGGCCTAGTTTTGCTCCTATCACTTATGAACGTCCAAAGCTGTAGTCTTCCCGCACAACCTCAGTGCGTCCCCATGCCCTGAGGTGTAGTCACTGATGTGAAGCATACAACTTTGGGTACAACTCCTGGAAAGAACACAATGATGACCAAGTAATCAGTCTTAGTGTAACTCGGCGGGACAGGCAGCATCTCTAGAGAGAAGGAATGGGTGACATTTCAGGTCGAAACATCACCCATTCCTTCTCTCCAGTGATGCTGCCTGTCCCGCTGAGTTACTCCAGCATTTTGTGTCTATCTTCGGTTTAAACCAGCATCTGCAGTTCCTTCTTACACAATCAGTCTTAGTGTTGTTGGTTGATGGTAACTTTTGGATAGAATCCCTGGGAGAGCTTCCTTACTGATCATTCAACAGTATTGTCTGTCCTTCTATTTTCACCTTCTCTGATATTGATCTAAATGGACTACAGCTATGGGATCTTTCCTCTGGGTGCTCTGGTCCAGGTCATGGTTCATACATACATGGTTCCATACATCTGATCCATTACTAAAACAGTTGTGGGAGTTTGCTCAGTGATTGTTCGACATGTTTCCACAAATACCTAGGCCATATATCTTTAGAATTTAGAGATACAGTGTCTAAAGTCTAAAGGTTTTGGCCCACCGAGTCATCACCGAACAGCGATCACCCCATACATTTGGGCAAATTTACCAATTGTATGTCTATACTTTACACAATGGTGCGTTACTTTAGAGACACAGTGTGGAAACAGGCCCTTTGGCCATCCAAGTTCGTGACGACCAGTGATCACCATGTACCTATGCAGATTCCTATAAACTTGGGACAATTTTACCAAAGTCAATTAACCTAAAAACCTGCACGTCTCTGCAGTGTGGGAGGAAACCTGAACACCCAGAGTAAACCCACGTGGGTCACAGGGAGAACGTACAAACTCCGTACAGACAGCACCCGTAGTCCGCATCGAACCCGTTTCTCTGGTACTGTGAGGCAGCGACTCTACCGCTGCATCACCGAGCCGCCCAAAATGCTTGTCAGTATTTCCAATCATTTATGGCATACTTCTGCATTGAATCTCTTTTGTCACTTTTCTGCCAAATAACCAGCCCATTAACAGTTTATTTCATCCCTATCATTTATTGATTTATTATGGTACAGATGCCATTCAGCTCATCAGGTCCATACCATTTCCCAGCTGACTAGCAAGCACCGCTGCAAATAATGACGCAGTCCCACAAGGGAGCTCTGAAACTACTAGCACCTATCAAGGGCTTTTAACAATACTGGTGCTCTCCAGAACCATGGCCAATGTTCCCAGACTTCAAGGGCCTCCTGCAAGTACTGCTAAACTCAAAGGAAATCCCTGCAAATACTGGCAGATTCTGGAATCCGTGCAATTATTGAAACAATCCAATAAAACCTCCTGGATATATTCCTGCACTCTACAGGGGTCCTGCAAATTCTGACAAGCGCCAAGAGTTGGCTCAGTCTTAATTACTCACATTGGCATTGAGCCCACGATAGCCCAGTTGCTAAAGCAAGTCACCACTGCCAGTAAGTTAGTCATTATGAGTAATTATGCACATTAAATGATTCCATTAGGCAACCTGACATTTGCAATACACAGTAAAAACACTGCATATATTCATCAAGATACACAGCGTGTGTGCACTCCAATGGAACCCCTGCATTTAATAACACAATCTGAGGGAAAAGCCCACAATTATCGGTATATTCTGGGAGCCCCTGAAAATATTGGCAAACTCCAAAATTGGTTAACTCTTCGCTGACTCAATTCATCCATTCAATTATCCAAATTTAAACAAAGATTGAACATAGTTTGAAAAGGTACAGAGAATAGACACAAAAGGTTGGAGTAGCTCAGCGATGCAGGCAGCACCACTGGAGAGAAGGAATGGGTGACGTTTCGGGTCAAGACCCTTCAGACAGTCAAGGGAGAGGGAGATACAGAGATAAGGAAGTGTAAGGCGTGAAAACGAGACAAAGGGACAAAGTCCATTGTTGGCTTTGGACGAGGTGATAATGTAGGGATACAAACAGTGAAACTAGCAGGACGATTAGGATGGGGGAGGGATGGAGAGAGAGGGAATGCAAGGGTTACTTATAACCATATAACCATATAACAATTACAGCACGGAAACAGGCCATCTCGACCCCTCTAGTCCGTGCCGAACACATAATCTCCCCTAGTCCCATATACCTGCGCTCAGACCATAACCCTCCATTCCTTTCCCATCCATATAACTATCCAATTTATTTTTAAATGATAAAAACGAACCTGCCTCCACCACCTTCACTGGAAGCTCATTCCACACAGCTACCACTCTCTGAGTAAAGAAGTTCCCCCTCATGTTACCCCTAAACTTCAGTCCCTTAATTCTCAAGTCATGTCCCCTTGTTTGAATCTTCCCTACTCTCAGTGGGAAAAGCTTTTCCACGTCAACTCTGTCTATCCCTCTCATCATTTTAAAAACCTCTATCAAGTCCCTCCTTAACCTTCTGCGCTCCAAAGAATAAAGCCCTAACTTGTTCAACCTTTCTCTGTAACTTAAACTCTGTTACTTGTTAGAGAAATCAAATTCATACTGCTGGAGTGTAAGCTGCCTAAGCGAAATATGATGTGCTATTCCTCCAATTTGTGCTGGGCCTCACTCTGACAATGGAGGAGGCCCAGGACAGAAAGGTCAGTGTGGGAAGGAGAGTTGAAATGTTTGGTAATTGCGAGTTTGCATAGGCCAAGGGGAACTGAGCGTAGGTGTTCAGCGAAACGATCGCCCAGTCTGCGCTTGGTCTTGCTGATATATAGGAGTCCATCTTCGGTGGAAACCAGCATCTTCCAAGATGGGGCCCAACCGAGGCAACTATTTGCCTACTAGCCACAGAAGCAGATCTACAACACACATTACAATCGCTCCGCATTCTTAAATCTCTACTCCGACAGTAACATTTCTTACTTTAACTATGTATCTTGTATCTGTACACTGTAAATGGCTCGATTGTAACCATGTATTGTCTTTCTGCTGACTGGTTAGCACGCAACAAAAGCTTTTCACTGTACCTCGGTACACGTGACAATAGACTAAACTGAACATCTGCAGTTCCTTCCTTCACAGTCAGATGACACGCAGTACAACCTCTTCTTTCAGCCATCAGGCTATTAAACGCTACAACCTCAAATAAGCTCTGAACTACAATAGATTATTATTATTATTATTATTATTATTATTATTATTGCACTACTTGTTTGTTTTTTGAATATGTGTGTGTGTATATATATATATATTTGTGTGTGTGTGTGTTTGTGTACTTGTGAGTATGTATATATATACACACTGATTTTTCTTGTCTTGTTTATCATATTGATTACAGTGTACTATGTCTACATATTCTGCTGTGCTGCAGCAAGTAAAGAAATAATTGTTCTATCTGGGACATATGACAATAAAACACTCTTGACTCTTCCCCTAGAGCCATGGCAGAGTGGCAGCGATTCTATAACATTGTGGATGAGACCCTGTGTGATAATGTCGTCTGTCAACACCCACTGTGCTGGGCGACCTTCAGACGTCTGGAGCGCGGCCTTCCACGCATCAGATTACAGCCTGTCCACAAGTTCCTTCCAGAAAAGCAAGATAAAGGTGTAGTTTGGTTTTAGTTTAGAGATGCAGTGCGGAAACAGGCCCTTCGGCACACAGAGTCCGTACTGACCAGCGATCCCCGCACATTAACACTATCCTACACATAATTTACAAATACACCAAGCCAATTAACCTTCAAGCCTGGGAGGAAACCGAAGATCTCGGAGAAAACTCTTGCGGCAACGGGGAGTCGTACAAACCCGACACAGACAGCACCCGTAGTCGGGATCGAACCCGGGTCTCTGGCGCTGCAAGTGCTGTACCGCTGTAGTGCAAGCAACTCTACCGCTACGCCACCGTATCATCCATAAAGGTGTAGTTTGGTTTGGGAGCATCTCCCATCCAAAACCACAAGAAATTGCAGAGAATTATGGACACAGCCCAGACCATCACACAAACCAACCTCCCTTCCATTGACTCCATTTACACCTCATGCTGCCTCGGCAAGGCCAGCAGCATATTCAAGGACGAGTCGCACCCCTGGCCACTCTCTCTTCTCCTGTCTCCCATCAGGCAAAAGGTATAGGTGTGAAAACGCACACTCCAGATTCAGGGACAGTTTCTTCCCGGCTGTTATCAGGAAACTGAACCATCCTACCGCAACTAGAGAATAGACCAGAACTACTATCTACCTCATTGGTGACCCTCGGTCTATCTTTGATCGGACTTTACTGGCTTTACCTTGCATTAAACGTTATTCACTTTATCATGTATCTATACACTGTGGACGGCTCGATTGTAATCATGTATTGTCTTTCCGCAGACTGGTTAGCACGCAACAACAGGTTTTCACTGTACCTCGGTACACGTGACAATAAACTAAACTCAAGTTTGTAGTTGGTGAGGTTGAGCGTAAGTGAAGTGATTCCATTGATGGTCCAGGAATTCACTACCACCACAGATTGGTTAATACACAACAATATTTCAGCTGAATTTAGATCAAAGATACAGTCAGTCACACAAGGTTTACAGTGTACCAGTGTGAGTAAGTTGGATTAATATCTGTAGGATGGCACAGTGGCGCAGCAGAGGAGTCGATGCCTCACAGCGCCAGAGACCCGTGTTTGATCCGAACTACGGGTGCTGTCTATATGGAGTTTGCACGTTCTCCCCATGACCTGTGTGGGTTTTCTCCGGGACACTCCATGTGAGTTAATGGTGAGAAGTCCGCCAGCGTGACGTTTTCTTTTTTGAATTGAATTGAATGCCTTTATTGTCATTCAGACCTTACGGTCTGAACGAAA
Organism: Amblyraja radiata; assembly: GCF_010909765.2. NCBI lineage: Eukaryota > Metazoa > Chordata > Chondrichthyes > Rajiformes > Rajidae > Amblyraja > Amblyraja radiata. The sequence continues at coordinate 1,205,876 of NC_045987.1, read as the reverse complement.
TTTCGTGCCTGCAGTCATACATACAATCATACAATAATAACAACAATAAACACAAATTAACACCACCACAGTGAGTCCTCTAAGCACCTCACTGTGGTGGAGGCAAAAATCTTAGGGCTGCAGTCTCTTCCCCCTCTTCTGTAATAATTGGTTATGATATGGAATACACCGTCTGAAGGGGTAGCGGAAGAGGATTCTGTCATAACCTACAGTGGAAGTGGATAAATACTTGAAAAGAGAAATAAATTGCAAGGTTGTGGGTAAGCGAAGGAGTGAGGTTATTTGGATGTCTTATTTCACAGAGTGACTGCTAATTCCCATTTACAATTACCCTAATAGAGTTATAGAGTCTTACAGCATGGAAACAGGCTCACACTGCTCACACTTGCTAACACTGGCCAACATGTAGCTACACTGGTCCCACCTACCTGCATTTGGCCCATATCCCTCTAAACCTGTCCTATCCATGTACCTTAAATGTTTCTTAAACGTTGCGATGGTACCTGCCTGAACTACCTCCTCGGGCAACTCGTTCCTTACACCTTACGCCTAACACCCTTTGTGTGAAAATGTTACCCCTCAGCTTATTAAATCTCCCCCCCCTCACCTTAAACCTACGTCCTCTGGTTCTCGATTCCCCTACTCTGGGCAAGAGACTCTGGTGTGGGGTGTCTATAGGTGTGTCTACCCTATATATTCCTCTCATCATAAGATCACCTCTCATCCTCCTGCACTCCAAGGAATAGTCCCAGCCCCAGACCTCTCCCCAAAGCTCAGCCTGTCGAGTCCTGGCAACATCTTCGTAAATCAATGATGAACAAAATGTCTTCCTTTTTTTATTTTTTATTTTTTATTTTTATTTTTTATTTTATTAGAAGTGAGTACAATACAGTGATACCTTTTTACAGGTTCCCAAAATTATGTTAACATAATACATTCTCTGTTCCAACTTTTTCCAAAATGTAAGTATGAGTTTTTTTGCTGTTATTAACCCATAATTAAAGAATGAATTTTGTGCTATGTTTAATTTGTTCCCGTCTCCCATTACTCCAAATATAATCTTTTCAGTATTTGGTTCCATTTTTATCTTAAATAGATTTGTAAATATATCAAAAATATCACACCAAAATTTATAAAGTTTTGTGCAAGAAACAAAAGAATGTGTAATATTGGCATTTTGAGAAAGACATTTATCACAGATGGGAGAAATATTTGGGTAGAATTTATTCAGTCTAGTTTTGGAATAATATAATCTATGTAGTATTTTAAATTGAATTAAATTGTGTCTAGCATTAATCGAACTTTTATGTATATATATCAAATACTTTTCCCATGTTTCTTTCGAAATTTTTATCGTTAGTTCTTTTTCCCATTCTTCTCTAATTGCCTCTGTTGATGGTAATTCTCTATTTAAAATACTATTATATAGGTATAATATTACTTTTTGTGAGTCCGCCTTAATATTCATTGCTTCTTCCAGTGGATCTAAAATTATACTTTGAAATCTTTGTATATATTTCTTCATTAAATCACATATCTGTAAATATTTAAAATATTGGTTGTTATTCAGTTTAAATTTTAATTTTAATTGTTGAAATGATAATAGATTTCCCATTTCATACCTGTCGCCTACCTTTTTAATTCCCAATCTTTCCCATTGTCTGTATGTTTTATCCATAAGAGATGGTTTGAATACCAGATTATTCACTATTGGTGTTAGCACTGATAGGTTTCTTAATTTTAGAGTTAATTTTATTTGTTTCCAGATTCATATTGTATTATGTATAATTGGATTCTTCTTATATAATGTGTTGTTCAATTTTATCGGGGAGAAGAGGATCGCTCCTATATCGTACGGAGAACAATCCTCTTTCTCCATTCTTATCCATTCCATCTGTTGAGAAGAACAGTCCAACCAGTAAATGATATTCTTAATATGCACTGCCCAATAGTAATACAACAAATTAGGAAGTGCAAGTCCCCCAACCTCTTTGGGTTTACACAAATGGTTTCTTTTAATTCTATGTACTTTATAGTCCCAAATAAAGTTGGTAATATTAGAGTCTAATTTTTTTTTAATGTTTTGGTATATATATTGGTATGGATTGAAATAAATATATTATTTGTGGTAGAAATATTTTTATAGCGTTTATTCTGCCAATTAATGATAACGGAAGTGTTTTCCAGAATTTAATCAAGGCATTCAATTTATTTAATAGTGGTGTAAAATTAGCGTTAAATAATGATTTATATCTTTTAGTAATTTGAATACCCAAATACTTAAATTTTACCGTTGCAATTTTAAATGGAAATTTTAATAGGTGATTCGCTTTCTGCGGCTTTAATGACATAATTTTACTTTTATTCCAATGTATTCTATATCCTGAAAAAGAACCGAATTCGTCTATTAAATTTAATAAAGTCAGGATGGTCGTTTGTGAATTTGTAATATATAAATGCATATCATCTGCATATAATGACATTTTGTTATTTGAGTCATTAGTGTTATAACCCTGAATATTCGGATGCATTCTTATCTTTTCAGCCAGAGGCTCTATCATAAGGGCAAATAGCAGGGGTGATAAAACACATCCCTGCCTATTGCCCCTCGATAATTGGAATTTTGGAGATAACATATTATTAGTTAATATTCTTGCCATCGGTTTATCATATAGTAATTTTACCCATCTGATAAAATTATGTCCCATATTAAATTTTTGGAGTACTTTGTATAAATACTGCCACTCTACCTGATCTTCCTTTGATGTATAGTTTGTTACAAATGATATTTGGAGGAGGGCTTGGCTTCTGAAGACATGCATATCAGTGATTGTCTGCTTTCATTTGCAGATGATCTTCCACCTCTGAATATACTGGATCTCCCTCAGTGGAGTGCAGATAAAGCTATTGATGTATCTTCTGCGCCTATAATTTCAAGGAAAACAGCTATTAGTGTGCAGTCCTATAAATCAGCCCATCCAGATATCTTGCAGTCTACCAGTGTGTTGGGGACCAGCCTTGGAAGCAGGTGAGGACTGAGAGAGAACCCAACAAAATATCTCTTGTCCAGAGTAGGGGAATCAAGGACCAGAGGACATAGGTTCAAGGTGAAGGGGGAAAGATTTAATAGGAGTCTGAGGGGGGAACTTTTTCACACAAAAGTTGGTGGGTGTATGGAACAAGCTGCCAGAGGAGGTAGTTGAGGCTGGGACTATCCCAATGTTTAAGAAACAGTTAGACAGGTACATGGATAGGACAGGTTTGGAGGGATATGGACCAAACGCAGGCAGGTGGGACTAGTGTAGCTGGGACATGTTGGCCGGTGTGGGAATGTTGGGTCGAGGTGCCCGTTTCCACACTGTATCACTCTATGACTCTTGACTTGACTCTCAGCTTGTACTCGCTAGAATTTAGAAGATTGAGGGGGGATCTTATAGAAACTTACAAAATTCTTAAGGGGTTGGACAGGCTAGATGCAGGAAGATTGTTCCCGATGTTGGGGAAGTCCAGGACAAGGGGTGACAGTTTAAGGATAAAGGGGAAATCCTTTAGGACCGAGATGAGAAAAACATTTTTCACACAGAGAGTGGTGAATCTCTGGAACTCTCTTCCACAGAAGGTAGTTGAGGCCACACAGTTCATTGGCTATATTTAAGAGGGAGTTAGATGTGGCCCTTGTGGCTAAAGGGATGAGGGGGTATGGAGAGAAGGCAGGTACAGGATACTGGGTTGGATCATCAACCATGAGGCTGGGTCTAAATTTGATCAGAGATCAGAACAGAGATTCTAAATCTTTTTCAAATCTTAGTTTAGTTTAGTTTAGTTTAGAGATACATTATGGAAACAGGCTCTTCGGCCCACCGAATCCACACTGACCAGCGATCCCCACAACATTTACATTACCCTACACACGCTGCATTTATACCAAGGCAATTAACCTACAAACCTGTACGTCTTTGGTGTGTGGGAGGAAACCGAAGATCTCGGAGAAAACCCACGCAGGACACGGGGAAAACATACAAAACACCGTACAGAGAGCAGCCGTAGTCAGGATTGATCCCGGGTCTCTGGCGCTGTAAGGCAGCAACTCTACCGCTGCGCCACAGTGCTGACCTAGTGGTAGTGAATGTCTTTATCCTATCCACTCACAGAAATGATTAGAGTGGATGTGGAGAGGATGTTTCCACTGGTGGGAGAGTGTAGGACTAGCGGCCATAGCCTCAGAATTAAAGGACGTTCTTTTAAGAAGGAGATGAGAAGAAATTTATTTAATCAGAGGGTGGTGAATCTGTGGAATTCTTTGGCACGGAAGGCTGTGGAGGCCATGTCAGTGGATATTTTTAAGGCAGAGATAGATAGATTCTTGATTAGTACGGGTCCCAGATGTTATGGGGAGAAGACAGGAGAATGGGGTTAGGAGAGAGAAATAGATCAGTCATGATTGAATGGCGGAGTAGACTTGATGGCCGAATGGCCTACTACTACTCATATCCCTTGTGATTAGCGACTGTATTCTTCTGCCTACGTCACTGCAGTGGCATTCACCTTTACATCTGTGTAGCACATTTTTTTGTCTCACATATGCCATATTCTCTCATATATGAAATACCACACTTTTGATACGCCTCACAGGAGAGCACAGTCACATGCTCACACAGAAACACCTCTCCAAAACATGCACCACCCATAAAAATACAGATAACTGTTCCTTTACTGAATCTAAATACTTCAACACTCCCCAAAAGTGCCACAAGAGTACCTACCTGAGTGTAGCAGTTTAAAACAAAAGTGGCTTCTCACGTAAACTATCTCACACAATTAAACAGTCTTCAATACTGTTTGAAGAATGGTCCCAACCCAAAACGTCACCTATCCATGTTCTGCAGAGATGCTGTCTGACCCGCTGAGTTACTCCAGCACTCTGTGAAATATCACCTATTCATGTTCTCCAGAGATGCTGCCTGACCCGCTGAGTTACTCCAGCATTGTGTGTCTAACTTTGGGGCGATTATAATGTTTGATAGCAGATCCTCTTCTGGGATCAGCATGCAAAGAGTTACGTAGCTCAGGTGAATTCTATAGTCTTCAATACTGACAGTCTTAGTTGCATGTGTACATGCCGCCACATGTTTACATATAATCTTCCGCATGCAGAGTTGATTAACAGTGACAGATATTTACTTTTCTTAATACATTTTTTACACAAAGGGTGGTAGGCATATGGTAATGGCTACCGGAAGAGGTAGTTGAGGCAAGTACTATCACAACATTTAAGAAACATTTGGACAGGTACATGGATAGAAAAATAGGAAAATCAAGTAGACTTTCTGGGCCAAATGACCTAACTGCAGCTATGACTTATGAACATGATATGGGCCATCACAGGCAGGTGGAACTAATGTTGGTCAGCATGGGCAAGTTGGGCCGAAGGGCCTGTTTCCACACTGTATGTATAACTATAATAGCAGAAGATCACTATTACACAATAATAGAAGTGCATTTAGATCGCAGAATTGCTGCTACTTAACTAATACTCAAGATTACTTAACTAATACTCAAGACTACTTAACTAATACTCAAGACTACTTAACTAATACATGATCAAGAAATGATCCATCAAGATACAGATATTGGGGATTATCATTGGCAATCACAGCTACAGGGTATTATAGGAGCAGAGTAATAAATTTAGGAGTCCTGGAATCATTAATATCTATCCCAGTAACAGAAAACAGTAACCTGGAACTTTGCAATGAGCAGATTTTATTTTGGGTGTGTATAATATTTACCTATGTTGTTAGTTTGGCATGTACATTGTCTCTTTGATGTTAACGCCTGATTTCTGCTATTACAGTATGGAATTTGTGCGCTATACCGGAAGTCGTTCTTGTTCTCCTCCAAGCAGGGACAGACCTGTCAGTGTCAGAAAGGTTGGTGTGAAGGGGCTGGACTATTGTAGGTTTATACATAGAGTCATTGAGTCTTATAGCCTGGAAACAGGTGCTTCAGCCCAACTTGTCCACAACAGCCCCATTTTCACCATTTGTGTGAAAAAGATACCCCTCAGATTCCTATTAAATCTTTTCCTCTTCATCTTGAACCAATGTCCTCTGGTCCTCGATTCACCTACTGTGGGCAAGAGATTCTCTGCGTCTACCCGATCTATTCCTCTCATGATTTTATACACATCGATAAAATCACCCTTCATCCACCTGCGATCCAAGAAAGAGAGTCCTATCTTGCTCAACCACTCTCTATAGCTCAGACCCTCAAGTCCTGGCAACATCCTCGTAAATCTACGATGAACAACATTTCTCTGAACCCTTTCCAGCTTGACAACATCTTTCCTGTAACATGGTGCCCACTATGAACACAATACTCTAAATGCAGCCTCACCAACGTCTTATACAACTGCAACATGACCTCCCAACTTCTATAATCATGGTGACGGTGTCCCTTGTTGAAATTGGAGGTTGGAATTATCATGCATTAGTGAGCCCTGGGTCAATATCAAGAGGGAGTTAGATTTTGCTCTTAGGACTAACTATATCAAGAGATATGGGGAGAAAGCAGGAGCGGGGTATTGATTCTGGATGATCAGCAATGATCATATTGAATGGCGCGGCTGGCTCGAAGGGCTGAATGGCCTACTCCTGCACCTATTTTCTATGTAATATGCAGCTGCTAATTCCGGTTAGATATATTGCTATTGCATACATGCTTTACCTGACATCTTCATGCCCTCCCAAAAACAATTGGCGACTGAATAGGTTGTTACCATCTACCATATAACCATCAGTTATTTATTATTGTGTCCCAGATGCAATATTTTTATAACTGATAAATTAAAATGTTCAGAAGAGATTTTTAAGAACACAGTATTTTTATTGCCCTTTCATTTTTTCTCTCCGGCATTTCCACATTGTTATGTTATTGTCATTGATAGACACAGAATGCTGGAGTAACTCAGCGGGTCAGGCAGCATTTTTGGAGAGAAGGAGTTGGTGACGTTTCGGAAGGAAGGTCTCGACCCGAAACGTCACCCTTTCCTTCTCTCCAGAGATGCTGCCTGTCCTGCTGAGTTACTCCTTCGTTTTGTGTCTACCTTCGATTTAAACTAGCATCTGCAGTTCTTTCCTACATACAGGCTGCATTTGACTGGCTCGATAACTCATTATGGAGAGAAGATGAACCATTTTAAGGCTTGAAACCTGCCATCAGCTTTGCCCTTAATGTATAGGATGCGATACCGGGATAACATAAAACTAGTGTTTGTGTGATCGATGGTTGATGTGGACTTGCTGGGTCGAGGGGCCCGTTTCCGCGCTGTATCTCTAAACTAAACTACATATTGTGACAAAATGATCTATTTTATTGGTGTTGATTACTATGTATTTTTATAGATAGAGTTATTGTTCTGAGTGAGAAAGACAGAATAATGCCGATCCATCCACGTGCCACATGATGGGACCCAGGAGGCTTGATGTACTGTCTCCTTGCAATGGTCATTTACTCTTAGTTAGGTTGACAATTAAAATGAGACAAGAAAATAAATATTTGTATTGTGGCATTTTAGTACAGAACTGTATATTGACGTGTAAAAGTACCAGCAGATCCCATTCACAATGTTCCCTCTGTCTGTAGGTTGAGGTGATAGATTTGCATCAACAGCCTTCCACCTGTGACCAGTACATGGGGAGGACCACCTATATCTGGGTTCCAAACCCTAGGAACAAGAGGAAGTGGCCGAAGAAGCACGCAAAATCGTAAGGAAGAACAGCAGATGATTGCTCAGACATTAGATTGCTCAGATATTATCAGAAATGATCAGAGCAATCTAGGGTGGCACAGTGGTGCAGCGGTAGAGTTGCTGCCTCACAGCGCCAAAGACCCGGGTTCCATCCCGACTATGGGTGCTGTCTGTACGGAGTTTGTACGTTCTCCCCGTGACCTGCGTGGTTTTTCTCCGAGATCTTTGGTTTCCTCCCACACTCCAAAGACGTACAGGTTTGTAGGTTAATTGGCTTGGTGTGTGTGTAAATTGTCCCTAGTGCAGGATGGTGTTAATGTGCGGGCATCGCTGGTCAGCGTGGACTCGGTGGGCAGAAGGTCCTGTTTCCGCGCTGTATCTCTAAATTAAACTAAACTAAATCTCGCTGCCCATAGCAACCATCAATCAGTGTAGAAGAGGAATATTTCTGAGCTGCAATGGTCAAATTATGGAAGGGTGCCTTGTATTCCCTTTCCTATGGAATATTACTGCGGGACAAGTGAGGTATTAAAGCATTTTGTATGGAGATAAATTATTTATTGCGAATGGGCCAATTCAGAAAAATGGCGCATTACATTAAAGTACATTAATGTATGGAATGAAGAGAGATATCGGAGATAAGATACAGGTTTGTCATTATCCAATTGAAGGGGACACATTCAAGGGGCTGAATGGGTCTTCTGGGCCTTTGACCTGGAAATCCATTCAGTCATGGCTCAATCTCTCAATATGCCAAAACAAAAGAAGCGTAATGGTGCTGGTGAAGCTGCAGTCTCACAGGACTAGTGACCAGAACTGAGTTTCCAAATATGAAATCTGAATAAATAAAACCATGTCATGCTCTACTCCATTACGGAAACTGTGCTGTAACAAAGAAAGTCAGTAAATAGAACGAAAGGTATAGATGTTTATTTAGGTTTTCTTCCAGTTTTTCACATAGCAGCATAACTCCAAAGTCTGTCTCCTTCAAAGAAATCAGCTTCCAGGGTCAGCCATTTGATCAACTTGATGGACTGTCAGTGGAACAGAAACAAAGTCAGAAGATGGTGAGTGTCACCAAACGTGGACTTACTGTTACTGTCAACACCACTAGTATATTTGCAACGGCACACCTGCTGCTGCTTATAACCAACACTCACATTGGTATTGCTCCGTTCAAATCCAAAATGTTCATAGGAGTAGAATCTGGCCATTCGGCCCATCATGTCTACTCCGCCATTTAATCATGGCTGATCTAGCTCTCCCTCTCAACCCCATTCTTCTGCCTTCTCCCCATAACCCCTGACACTCATACTAATCAAGAATCTTTCAATCTCTGCCTTAAAAATATCACTTGGCCTCCACTACCCTCTGACTAAAATTCCTACTCAACTACTTTCCGAAGATCCATCCTTTTGATCTGAGGCTGTGGCCTCTGGTCCTAGACATGTTGCAATGCTTTGCAATCAATAATGGTTTTTTTTTAAACTGTTAACATGTAAAGAAACATGTAGCTAATTTTCACACTGCAGATTCCCATAAAGACCAGACGTCCTCTTTCAGTGATGTAAATTGTGGGATAATGATGAAGCAGAAGATTGAGCCTGGGTCAGCTTGGTCTAGCATCTCACCAAATAGATGTCACATTGTTAGTGTGGCTATCGATCAGAACTGCAATCTGGATATGTAGCCCTGCATAAGAGCGAATCATAGATTTTCATCCTGCTAACTCAACATCAAAAGTGTAATGTTTAAAAAAGAACTGCAGTTGCTGGAAAAATCGAAGGTAGACAAAAATGCTGGAGAAACTCAGCGTGTGAGGCAGCATCTATGGAACGAAGGAATAGGTGACGTTTCAGGTCGAGATCCTTCTTCAGACTTCGGGTCTCGATCCGAAACGTCACCCATTCCATCTCTCCGGAGATGCTGCCTGTCCCGCTGAGTAACTCCAGCACATTGTTTCTATCTTCAGTTTAAACCAGCATCTGTAGTTCCTTCCTACGTTTCACCTGACTCAACTATCGCGTCCAGTGACTTGTTCCATGCACCCACCATCCCATCCGTGTGAAAAGGTTACCCTTAAGATTCCTGTAACATCTTTCCCTCTTTACCTTAGACCTATGACCTCTGGTTCTCAATTCCCCTACTCTGGGCAAGAAACTCTGTATCACCCATCCAGCCAAAACTTGAATGGTACATTTAGTAGGCTGCCATTCTCCAAAATTGCCCAGACAAGTCTCCTTAGCAAGGGTTGTAGAATAGACCATTTTTCTTCTCCTCAGAGAAAAAAAGCTAAAACTAAGGCACCAACAGGAGGACAGCCGTACACCTTCCTTGCCAGAAAACAGCAGAGCCTGAAGAGATGGAAAGACACACAGAAGCAATTGTATAAAGAGCACAGCAACAAATTATCGGAAGTGGCAAAGGGGATTGTGCAGCAAGCAGACCACAGGTAATGAGGGTAAACTAATTCTACATCATGCTTCACACTGAAGGAATGAAATCTTCAGTGAGGGGGGACCTCATTGAAACTAATTAAATAAAGAAGGCCTGGGTGGAGTGGGTGTGGAGAGAATGTTTCCACTAGTGGGAGAGTCTAGGACTAGAGGGTGAGAAGGGAAAGGGAGCTGAGGAGCAACTTTTTCACACTTGAGGGTGGTGGGCGTATGGAACCAGCTGCGAAAGGAAGTGATAGAGGTGAATACAATCACAATGTTTAAAAGATATTTGGACAGATAATGGATAGAAACGTTTTAGAAGTATGTGGGCCAAATGCAGGCAAATGGGACTATCTTGGATGGGCATCTTGGTTGAGTTGGGCTGAAGAGCCTGTTTCCTTGCTCATAGAGCCATAGGGTGATACAGTGTAGAAACAGGCCCTTCGGCCCAACTTGCCCACACCAGCCAACTTGTCCCGGCTACACTAGTCCCACCTGCCTGTGTTTGGCCCATATCCCTCCAAACATGTCCTATCCATGTACCTGTCTAACTGTTTCTTAAACGTTGGGATAGTCCCAGCCTCAACTACCTCCTCTGGCAGCTTGTCCCATACACCCTCCACCCAAAGTTACCCCTCAGATTCTTATTAAATCTTCTCCTCTTCACCTTAAACCTATGTCCTCTGGTCCTAGATTCCCCTACTCTGGGCAAGAATTTCTGTGCACCTACCCAATTTATTCCTCTCATGATATTACACACCTCAATAAGATCACCCCTCATCCTCCTGCACTCCAAGGAATAGAGACCCAGCCGACTCAACCTCCCCCTATAGCTCACACCCTCTAGTTCTGGCAATATCCTCGTAAATCCTCTCTGAACCATTTCCAGCTTGACAATTTATTTCCTGTAACATGGTGCCCAGAACTGAACAAATATTCTAAATGCGGTCTCACCAACGACTTTTACAACTGCAACATGGCCTCCCAACTTCTATACTCAATACTCTGACTGATGAAGGTCAATGTGCCAAAAGCCTTTTTGACCACCTTATCTACCTGCGACTCCACCTTCAAGGAACCATGCACCTGCACTCTTAGATTCCTCTGCTCTACAACACTCCCCAGAGCCCTACCATTCACTGTGTAGGTTCTGCCCATGTTAGACGTCCCAGCTATGCAACACCTCTGTATGATTGTATGATTCTATGACTTGTAGCTTGATGGTGATTTATTTTCTTGCTTTTAACTATCTTTGTAACAAGATATGTTTCTGTTTCTACCGCCTACAGTGACTTTGTGACAGAGCAAGGTCTAATACACCAATATTCGGCAGCCAAGAGCCAACCTGCATATAATCGCAATGGGTATCAAGATGCGAGAAAAATTCCAGCTAACATTATGCCGATTCCAGTCAGTAAGAAAGTTATCCTGCATCAATTCACCGAGAAGCAGAAACAAACTCGGTCACCTCGGAATTCAAGAGGTTTATCCAGAATGGAAGAACAGGTAAAAACAAAGATAAAATAGTGAAATAGTGATGTGGAACTTATTGCTAACAAATGCCATATGAGATGATAGAACTTTATTTATCCCAGGAGGGAAATTGATCTGCCGACAGTCATAAAACACAACAAGATCCATGAGACATGAATTTAAAGTGACGAGTGGAATGCCCAGGTTTGGGGATGTGCAAGGATTTTTGAACGTGAGGGGGGGGAAGCAGGGTGGAAGGGGAGTCGGTCTACTCCACGACAGAAGGGGGAGGAGTTGTACAGTTTGATAGCACAGGGAAGAAGGATCTCCTGTGGCGTTCTGTGCTGCATCTTAGTGGAACCAGCCTGTTGCTGAAGGTGCTCCTCAGGTTGACCAGTGTGTCATGGAGGGGGTGGGCTGTATTGTCCAAGATGTTCTGCAGTTTGAGGAGCATCCTCCCCTCCAAGACCAACCTCCCATGAATACAACTGTCCCCCCAGGACAGAGCCAGCCTTCCTGATGAGTTTGTTAATTCTGTTGCCGTCCGCAGCCTTCGCCCTGCTGCCCCAGCACACGGCAGCGGAGATGATGGCACTGGCTACCACCGATTGGTAGAACATCTGCAGCATCTTACTGCAGATGTTGAAGGAGTGGAGCCTCCTCAGAAAGTACAGCCGGCTCTGTCCCTGCTTGTACAGGGCGTCAGTGTTCCTGGACCATCCCAGTTTACTGTCCAGGTACACTCCCAGGTACTTGTACTCCCTGGTAAACTGCACATCCACACCATTGATGGAGACAGAGGTCAGGGGTGTTCCTCTCCCCACTGAGTTACTCCAACATTTTGTGTCTATCTTCAGCCAAAACAATAACAGTGACACAGTTACCACCTCATAAGGTCATGTGATAGAAGCAGAATTAGGCCATTCAACCCATTAAGTCTACTCCTCCATTCCATCTTAGCTGATCAATCTTTCCCTCTCAACCCCATTCTCCTGCCTTCTCCCCATAATCCCTGACACCCGTACTAATCAAGAATCTATCTCTGCCTTAAAAATATCCATTGTCTTGGCCTCCACTGCCTTCTGTAGCAAAGAATTCCACAGATTCACCACCTTCTGACAAAGAAATTCCTCCTCATCTCCTTCCTTAAGAAACGTCCTTTAATTCTGAGGATATGGCCTCTAGTCCTGGACTCCCCCACTAGTGGAAACATCCTCTCCACATTCATTCTATCCAAGCCTGAGTATTTCCAACAATGTTTTTCATTTCAGACTACCAGCATCTGCTGTATTTTGCTCGTAGATGGTTGTTTGGTGTGTTGTGTAGGAAGGAACTACAGATGCTGGTTTAAACCGAAGATAGACACAAAAAGCTGGAGCAACTCAGCGGGACAGGCAGCCAGTATGGGGTGTTGTCTTGTTATTGTCTTGGTGACTTAACAGACCTATTATTTCTTTCTTCCAGCATTTGCAGTGCAAATATTTTGGCATCAATCATCTGAAGCTGCAAAAGTGTATTGACAACAATCTTTCTGGCTTCCAAGATAACATACAGACGGATCAAGGTTACTATTTACCTTCATTCATTTATTTGACATTTCCTGGTGGGAAGAGAAATGTGTGCCCCCTCAGCATGGTTTAGTAGGAGTCCTGGTTGACCTTCGTGCCCAGCCCTGTAATGTTTCTTCAGGTTTAGTTTAGTTTAGTTTAGAGATACAGCACGGAAGCAGGCCCACCAGCGATCCCCAAACACTAATGCTAACCTACACACACTAGGGGCAATTTACAATTCCTACCGAAGCCAATTAACCTACAAACCTGCACGTCTTTGGAGTGTGGGAGGAAGCCGGAGATCCCGGAGAAAACCCACGCAGGTCACGGGGAGAAAGTACAAACTCCGTACAGACAGCGCCCGTAGTCAGGATGGAACCCGGGTCTCTGACGCTGTGAGGAAGCAACTCTAGCGCTGCGCCACCAAGCTCCCTCCAACTGCTGTGTTTCCTCCCACATCCTCAAGATGTGCAGAATGGCAGGCTAATTATCAATGCAAGTTGCCCGTAGAATGAAGGTGAAAGGTAGGTGAGACCCCGTGGGTTTTCTCCAGGTGCCCCCCGGTTTTCTCCCACATTCTAAAGATGTGCAGGTTTGTGAGATAATAGGCTTTGGTTAAAAACTGTCCCTAGTGTGTGTAGGATAGTGTTTGTGAACGGGGTGATTGCTTGCCGGCGCAGACTGGGTGGACCAAAGTGTCTGTTTCTGCTCTGTGTTTCTAAAGTCTAAAGGAACGTGAAGGAGAATTAAAAGGGATTCATGAAAAATTTGTATAAATCAGTATTTACTGGTCAACATGGACTTGAAAGGCTGAAGGGCCTGATGGCCATTCTGTGCTGCATGGCTTTATTATTTGAGAACAGTCATAATCCATCCTAAGTATATTTTTAGTTTCAGTTTAGTTTATTGTCACGTGTACTGAGGTACAGTGAAAAGCTTCTGTTGCGTGCTAACCAGTCAGCGGAAAGACAATACATGAATACAATCAAGCCGTTTACATTGTACAGATACATGATAAGGGAATAAAGTTTAGTGCAAGGTAAAGCCAGCAAAGTCCGATCAAAGATAGTCCGAGGGTCTCCAATGAGGTAGATAATAGTTCAGGACTGCTCTCTGGTTGTGGCAGGATGGTTCAGTTTCCTGATAACAGCTGGGAAGAAACTTTCCCTGAATCTGGAGGTGTAAGGTGAAGTGATAAAATTTTCACACTTTTATACCTTTTGCCTGACGGGAGAGGGGAGAAGAGGGAGTGGCCGGGGTGCGATTCGTCATTGATTATGCTGCTGGCCTTGCTGAGGCAGGGTGAGGTGTAGATGGAGTCAATGGAAGGGAGGTTGGTTTGTGTGATGGTCAGGGCAGCGTCCACAATTTGCTGCAATTTCTTCATAGGAAAGGAAGCTTAGTTTAGTTTAGAGATACAGCGCGGAAACAGACCCTTCGACCCATAGAGTCCGTGACAACCAGCGATCCCCGCACATTAACACTATCCTACACCCACTAGGGACAATTTTTACATTTACCAAGCCAATTAACCTACAAACCTGTCTTTGGATTGTGGGGGGAGACCGAAGATCTCGAAGAAAATCCACGCAGGTCACGGGGAGAACGTACAAACTCCGTACAGACAGCACCTGTAGTCGCAGTTTAGAAGGATGAGGGATGAGGAATACAGCGCAGGAACCAGGGTCTCCAGCGCTGCATTCACTGTAAGGCAGCAACTCTACTGCTGCGCCACTGTGACTGACCAGGTGTCAGGTGAAGTGATAATGGCTTTATATTATGCATTTATTTGCAGGTTCTGTGCACCCACCTTCTCCCGCCTCTTCCATAAATGATGAATGTGTCCAACGATGCTCTGATTTACTGGTAAGTTGTCTACTCCAAAGATCATAGAGCGCATCTTTGGTCCACTCCTGGTCTGTGATGGCAAGAGGCTGTGATGGCAAGAGGCATGGATGTGCTTAGTGCTGATTCTAGAGACCGGGAATAGAAGCGTTCTCATCTTAATGCTCAAAAGTGCTGATAGGAGCCGAATTATGCCATTCGGCCCATCACGTCTAGTCTGCCATTCCATCATGGCTGATCTTTCTTTCCCTCTCAACCTCATTCTCCTGCCTTCTCCCCATAACCCCTGCCCCACCCCCCCTACTAATCAAGAATCTATCTGCCTTCTGTGGCAAAGAATTCCACATTCTCTGAATCAAGATATTCCCCCCCCCATCTCTTTGCTAGAGGAATGTCCTTTAATTCTGAGGCTGTGCCCTCTGGTCCTAGACTCTCCCACTGGTGGAAACATCTCCGCATCCACTCTATCCAGGCCTTTCACTATTCAGTAAGTTTCAATGAGGCCCTCCCTCATCCTTCTAAACTCCAGCGAGTACAGGCCCAGCGCCGTCAAATGTTCATCATATGTTGACCCACTCATTCATGGGATCCTTCTCGTTAAGTGTCATCAAAGACATTTATTTAAATGTAGTAGTCTCCACTTGTAAATGGACAGTATAATTAGGACAGCTGAAGGGAATAGAAAACTGATAGCACCTCCACATAATGCATCCATTTATGTCTGTGTTTGGGATCTACAAAACTATTTCTATATGTGCATATTAGCACTATATATCTGCTTATGTCTGCGAGCTTTATCTTTAAAAATACTGCAATGAACCAATTAACCTTGACGACAATCTAAGGAATTCATCAGTCAAGTGTTTAGATAAAAGCATTGCATCCTAACTGCATTATTACCTGTCTAATTCCTGAGCTTAAAATCGACACAAAAAGTTGGAGTAACTCAGCGGGACAGGCAGCTTCCCTGGAGAGAAGGAATGGGTGATGTTTCGGGTCGAGACCCTCAGAAGAAGAGTCTCGACCCTAAACATCACCCATTCCTTCCCTCCAGGGATGCTGTCTGTCCCGCTGAGTTACTCCAGCTTTTTGTGTCTCTCTTCGGCTTAAAACATCATCTGTAGTTCCTCCCTACACACAGTAATTCATGCGCTTGTTTGATTTTAGGGTATGAAAAGTATTTCAGTCCATAATGTGGACGGCAGGCAGTTCACTAGCCTGCAGATGAACCTATTGATGAGCCTACCTGGAACCTCCGTGTATGCACAGAAGAGTGATTACTTGACAGTGTCTACAGGTGAAGTAGTATGTCTCATTACTGGAATGGATTCTAGTAAATGTTCACTGGACTTCATCAATTTAAGTCTTAACTGCATGAAGCAAAATTCTGCGTTTAGTTCAGTTCAGAGATACGCACACTAGGGACAATTTTACATTTATACCAAGCCAATTAACCAACAAACCTGTACGTCTTTGGAGTGTGGGAGGAAACCGAAGATCTCGGAGAAAACCCACGCAGGTTACGCGGAGAACGAGCAAACTCCAGCGAGTAGAGGCTCAGTGCCGTCAAACGATCATCATATGTTAACCCACTAATTTCTGGGATCATTCTCGTAAAGTGTCAAAAAATAAATGTTTTTCCATGTAGTAATCTCCACTTGTAAATGGGCGGTAGGTGGCCCTCCAATTAGGACAGCTGAAGGGAACTGTTAGCACCACATATTGCTTCCATTTATGTCCATGTGTTTTGGTTCTATATGTGCATATGAGCACTATATATCTGCTTCTGCCTCCGTACAGACAGCACCCGTAGTCACGAGCAAACCCCCCACCCCTTTCTCTCCTCTGTGCCCCACCCCACCCTGGACTTCACAATCCACAACACTTCAAACCTGATGCGTACCTTCTGTTCTTATCTCTGGCTTCTGTTCCAACTACCTGCCTATCAATACCCTCCTTCACCTATGTCAACCTATTAGCTGTCACCATGCTTCACCCCTTTACCAGTTTTCTACTCCACAATCAGTCTGAGGAAGGGTCTTGACCCAAAACCTCACCTATCCATTATCCGATGTAGGGGGTTGGGGTGTGTGGGGGGGGACTGTCACCACAGACCAAAGAGCTAGGACTAACATTTTGAAGAAATAGCTACAGTTCTTACCATTATACTTCATATGTTAATCAATGTTTTGTGTATATGATAACCACATATAAAGGAGCAAATTAGTAGCAAGGTTCCAGGAATAGCAATTTTAAGTTACTTTCCATCTTCATTGCTACTAGGTTGTAATGTTTAATGCTGTTTCATTTTCAATCTACAGCCAAAGTACAAAGTATTAAAGATCTAATGGCCAGTGATATCACTCTCACGGGATTTTCAGCAATTGAACTGACAGCCCCCGAGGGCCAGAGCGACATTTCTGGTGACACACAGCAAGACCTCAGCTCTGCTATTGAAGTGGTAGCTCCAACATTGGAACAGGCAGGCTCCGTGGACCAGAGCAGCGTTCCTGTTGGAGGACAAGATCAACTCAGCGCTGCCACTGAAATAGGACCTCCTTTAGAACAAGCGAGGTCTGAGGACGAGGGTGGACTTCCAATCGCCAAACCTGATGATGAGCAAGATCTCAGCGCTGCTACTGAGGCAGCATCTCTAACGACGGAGCGGGGAGACTCCGAGGAGCAAAGCAACGTTCCAACCGTTGAAAGGGATGAACTGCCAGACCAGGAATTGGCAGGCACAGGGATGGATGAACGGGAAGACCTCGGTGTCATTGGTGAAACGGAATCTCCAAGAGTGGACCAGGGTGAAGAGGACCAGAGAGCTCTTCAAACTGCAGAAAGAAATGAACAGAAAGATTTGGGAGCTGCCATCAAAAGCATACCTTTGATCAGGGAACCAGGGAACGGTGAGAGCCATGATGATCTGCAGGATGACTTTACAATTGCTAAAAGTGTTGAAGGGCAAGATTCAGAAGCTGCCGTTTAAATGGGTTATGAATATTAAATGGATTAACATTATGAATAGAGAGGAGAATTATCCTCACAAGTTGGTTCTTTACTTTTACACTTAAAATGTTACATCAAAGGTATTGACTTTTTCAAATGAGTCACCAGGATTCAGGAACAGCGAGCTTTGCAGGGAATTATGGTGATCAACCCTCAAGCTGGTGATGCGAGAGAACCTAAACATTCTTACATTTCATTGTATGCTGGCCCTCGATGACCAGAGGCAGATCAGTCAAACAATGGACAAAGTCCAGTCCACACTCTGACACGGCAACTTGAAGTCAACTCCAGATCACCATTCATACTGGATCAGAAACGTTTTGTATTAAGAACACCACTGCTTTCTGTACTTGCTATCTGTTTTCTAAAATGTGCATAACATTTTTATCCCTTCATTGTGCGCGGTAAATCCATTAAACAAATCCTCAATTAGTTCTATTTATTTAATGACATAAAAAATTGAAACAAGGTCATTTGGTCCCTGCTTAGTTTGAGTTGATTACAATGAGGGCTGATGTTCTACATCTCCTGTACTTTCCTCAACAACCCCACATCCCTTGATCCCTTTATAGTTACAAAAGAATCTTGATCTCTGTCCTGAATGTCTAGGCAACAAAGCCTCTTGGGTGGGGAATTGCAACAATAGACAATAGGTACAGGAGTAGGCCATTCGGCCCTTCGAGCCAGCACCGCCATTCAATGTGATCATGGCTGATCATCCCCTATCAGTACCCCGTTCCTGCCTTCTCCCCATATCCCCTGACTCCGCTATCTTTAAGAGCCCTATCTAGCTCTCTCTTGAAAGTATCCAGAGAACCGGCCTCCACCACCATCTGAGGCAGAGAATTCCACAGACACACAACTCTCTGTGAGAAAAAATGTTTCCTCGAATCACTACCCTCTGGATCAAGTGATTACTGCTCAGTCCTGATTGTACAACCATTGCAGCATTTAGCATGAATGCACCAAGAGTTCTGCCACATCCTCTCTCGCTGCTCCCTCTCTGTGATTCCTCAAGCTCTCCGGTTCTACGACCACATTTTAACCCAGACTCTACCACAGCCACAGGTGTTTATTGGGTGCTTGCCTGTGCCTCAATCTAATCTCACTGTAACTAGGTTCTCACCCAACACACAGCTACCAATGGCCTGTTTCTTTTATCATTGTTACTTTGTTTGCATATCTTTCATTCATTTGTTCTATATCTCTCGACATCACCATCTATATCTCATGTTTCTCTTTCCCCTGACTCTCAGTCTGAAGAAGGGTCTCGACCCGAAATGACACCCATTCCTTATCTCCAGAGATGCTGTCTGACCCGCTGAGTTATTCCAGCTTTTTGTGTCTGTCTTCCATATCTTGAGACAATGACTGTGGCTCTAGTCCTCCAGCCAGGAGAAAAATCACCCCGCATCTACTCTGTCGGGCCGCATAAGAATTTTGTACATTTCTCTAAATTAAACTCTCATTCTTCAGAAGTGAAGAGAGTACAAGCCCAGTCTGAATCATTTCACTTCACCCTTGGCCATGATCCAAATGAACACATTGGAGCAGAGTCCAGAGGCTGGCTGCCTATTCCAGCTTCTATTGTTTATATTCTCAATTACCCACCACTTCACCACGAATCTGGTGAAACTTTGCTGCACTCCCTTTTTCTACATATATCATATCTTGGGGATGTGTTGGGGGGGGGGAGCAGATTTCCACAGGATCTTCACAATTACAGCAAGTTGAATATTCAAATTATCTTGCATTAAAAGCAAATTTCACACCCATTTGCATGCTGAAGCTACGTTAACTTTCAACAATCTATATCTGAGAGACAACAAAATGTATCGGAAGGAACTGCAGATGCTGGTTCACAATGAAGATAGACACAAAATGCTGGAGTAACTCTGCAGGGCCGGCAGCATCTCAGGAGAAAAGGAATGGGTGACGATTTGGGTTGAGAGATGAAGGGTCCTGATCCAAAACGTTCTCTCCAGAGATGCTGCCCGGCCTGCTGAGTTACTCCAGCATTCTGTGTCTTTATTTATCAGCCCTACAGGTTTGGCCACCATATTTTCTTTATTTGATTACATTCCACTAAAGTGTTTGTGTTGGGTTAAATTCACTAAATAAATAGAAGCTGCAACAGGGACAATGATACTGGGGGAGTAAGGAAATTAAACGCATATGTAGTATCTGTAGGGAGGAACACATATGTAGTATCTGTAGGACCAATGTGGTAGCTAGGAAGGAACACATGTAGTATATGTAGGGAGTAACACATGTGGTATCTGTAGGAGTACATACAGTATCTAAGAAGGAACATATATGTAATATCTGTAGGAACATATGTAGTAGCTATGAAGTAACACATGTAGTATATGTAGGGAGTAACACATGTGGTATCTAAGAAGGAACACATATGTAGTATCTGTAAGAAAACATGTATCTAGGCAGCTACACACATGTAGTATTTGTGAGAACACGTGTAGTATCTGTAGGGAGGAACACATGTAGTATCTGTAGGGAGGAACACGTGTAGTATCTGAAGGAACACATATGTTGTAGTATCTGTCAGAACACATGCAGTGTATCCATAGTGCAGGCCAGTAATCGTTGGTGCAGGCAGTGCCCGCCCGCGCCGCTGTCCGGGCCGCGCCGTCAGTGAAACACAGAGACAGCGGGGGCGGGGCCAGCAATGGCGGGGAGAGGGGTCACAGGTCAAACGGCGGGAACGCGCGGTGAGTGAGAGGGAGAGGGAGAGGGGGAGAGTGGCCTCTGTGTGTGTGTGTGTGTGTGGGGGGGGGGGGGGGGGGGAGTGAGGGAGAGAGAGATAGTGAGGAGGAGGGGGGGAGTGAGGGAGAGAGAGAGTGAGGAGCGAAGATAGAAGTAGGAGGGAGAGGTGGTGAGGAGAGAGGGAGTGTGTGAGGGTGAACGAGGGAGAGAGAGAGGACAGTGTGAGGGTGAATGAGGGAGAGGGGGAGAGAGGGAGGGGGGATGAGGGTAGTTATGAATGAGGGAGACGTGTTTAGGGTGATGGAGGGGGAGGGGAGAGGGAGGGAGAGGAGCAGAGGTGGTGGGTGTGGGAGGGATGGTTCATGGTTCTTGGTTTCTTGTTCCTCCAAAATATTCCAAATGGAATTTAAACTGGAGGTGGTGGAGGGAGGACTTCAGCTAGAAAGGGTTATTGGGTCCACACTGACACTGCCCATCCATCACCTGTTCACACTAGTTGCAGGATGACTGTGACAAGGATGAAGATTCCCTGGTCCTCATCTTTCTCCCCACCAGCCTCTGCATCCAACACATCATGCTCTGGATAGTTCCATCACCATCAACGTGATCCCACCACTAATCGCTTCTTCCCAACCCTGCCTGCCCTCTGCAGAGACTGTTCTATCCTGCACACACTAGGGACAATTTACATTAATGGGAAGTGTGTGAGGAAACCGGAGATCCTGGAGAAATCCCACGCAGGGAGAATATACAAACTCTGTACAGACATCCTGGATGTCTGGCGCTGTAAGGCAGTAGCTCTACTGCTGCACCACCATGTAAAGAAAGTTTTAAAAGGGTCTAGACTAGGAGCAAATAAATATAGCAACACCAACATAATTATCTTCGTAATTCTGGCTACTGAGATTTTACTTTCCAGTATTAACAAAACAAGGGCTCAGTTGATGTGAGTTGAAATTGTTGAACCAACATCGAGTGCAGAAAGCCGTAAGATGCCTTTAAAGAAGGTCTCGACCCGAAACGTCACCCATTCCATCTCTCCAGAGATGCTGCCAGTCCTGCTGAGTTACTCCAGCTTTTTGTGTCTATCTTCGTTTTATTGAATGAAGAGATGGATTAACATATGATGAGCATTTGTCGGCACTGGGCCTGTACTCACTGGAGTTTAGAATGATGGGGGGTGACCTCGTTGAAACTTACCGAATAGTGAAAGGCCTGGATAGAGTGGATGTGGAGAGGATGTTTCCACTGTTGGGAGAGTCTAGGACCAGAGGTCACAGCCTAAGAATTAAAGGACGTTCCTTTAAGAAGGAGATGAGGGGGAATTTCTTTAGTCAGAGGGTGGTGAATCGGTGGAATTCATTGACACAGAAGGCTGTGCTGGTCAAGTCAATGGATATTTTTATGGCAGAGATGGATAGATTTTTGATTAGTAAGGGTGTCAGGGGTTATGGGGAGAGGACAGGAGAATGGGGTTAGGATGGAGAGATAGATCAGCCATGATTGAATGGCGGAGAAGACTTGACGGGGCAAATGGCCTAATTCTGCTCCTATCACTTATGAGATATCAAGTTTACGTTGAACTGTACTTATTTCTGTACTTGTGGTTTAGGGATAAACAATGGCTGAGAGACCAGAGGACTTGAATCTGCCGAATGCTGTTATCACCAGGATTATAAAAGAGGCGGTGAGCAGAATATTCTTTGTCACTGTTCAGAGAAGGACTTGTGATGATTTAGCTTTGGTAGAACCAGGGAACATGTGCAACAAACACCTAATAGAAGTTTCATAAATTGTTTTCCTATTAAGTGGGTGAGAATTTTTAGTGTGCACTGTTTGGGAAAAAATATTTTTAAATGTGTTTTTGTCATTAATTATTTTTTTAATGTGAAAATGGGTTAGTACAGTTTGACAGCGTGATAACAGGCCATCAAACAGTGTATAAATGTGTAGGAAGGAACTGCAGATGCTGGTTTACACTGAAGACAGACACAAAATGCTGGAGTAACTCAGCGGGACAGGCAGCATCTCTGGAGAAAAAGAATGGGTGACGTTTCAGGTCGGGACCCTTCTTCAGACTCGACCCGAAACATCACCATTGCTTCCGGAGATGCTGCCTGTCCTGCTGAGTTACTCCAGCATTTTGCGTCCATCTTCAGTGTAAATCAGCATCTGCAGTTCCTTCCTACACATAAAATTGAGTTGATAATAAGACTGGGTCGTAACACAACAAAGGACTTCTGACGTTGATTGGCTGAGTCATGAAACTGTGAAATTGTGATTGTTGGGTGTTTTTACAAATTGCAGAGTCCACGCATTGCTGCACGGTGCCACAAAAAACTTGTGTGTAATTTGCTGCCAATGCAATTCAGATCAGATTAGTTTATTGTCATATACACCATGGTGCAGTGAAATTCCTTGCTCACATGAATCTCACCGAGTAAGCAATACACATTGTAATGATAAATAAAATGACCAGTGTATGATCGTAGTGTGGAATACGTTGAACAAAAGAATATGAAAGTATAAAAGGCAATAAAAGAATGAAACATAGAAAATAGGTACAGTTACAAATATGGGCACACCCAGGAATGGGGTGTAGAAGAGATGATGAGTTCATTTTAATCGGTTCATGAGTCAGATGGCAGTGGCAAAGAAACCGTTCTTATGCCAGGACATCAGAGCCTTTAGGCTCAAGTATTACACTAATGGCTCAATTGTAAGCACGTTTTATCTACCTGCTGATTAGTTCGCACACAATAAAAGCTTTTCACTGTACCATGGCACACGTGACAATAAACTAATCTGAGGAGCCTGTATCTTCTGGAAGTAGAAGAGACAAAAGGAATGGCCAAGGTGACATTACTTCCACTCGACCCGAAATGTCACCCATTCCCTCTCTCCAGAGATGCTGCCTGTCCCGCTGAGTTGCTGCAGCATTTTGTGTCAATACTGGTGAAAGGCACGCAAAGATGGAGATATGCCATTCTCTACTATAGTGTTGGTTCTATCATTTCTCTCTGCATCCGAGAGCGTGTCGTTGCATGAATTTACCTCTTCTCTCCAGCTGCCAGATGGAGTGAATGTATCAAAGGAAGCCCGCAGCGCAATATCCCGAGCGGCCAGTGTTTTTGTTCTTTATGCAACTTCCTGGTAAGAAACTACAGTTAAGCAGTAAAGCCTGTTGCCTTGAAGTTGTCCACCGGATCACCTTTAGAGGCTGTGATTGAAGAGTTACCAAAGTGGCAAAGTCCTATTGAAATTTGTGCTCATGGAATTGAAAGAGAACTTGATGTGATGATCTCGGGGAACCCATTGGATCAAAACACAATGTTGAGGAAGTGCATGGTTACAGACGAACAAACCCGTCTGCGTTTTGCCTCATTATAATTGATATTTGTGGGAATTTTCCAGTTTACGATTCGATACGATAGAACCTTATTTATCCCAGGAGGGAAATTGATCTGCCAACAATCATGAAAACACATGAAACATGAAATTAAAGTGTCGAGTGGAAAGGATTGGGGATGTGCAAAGATTGGGGTGGGGGGGCGGGGAGGGGGGGGGAGTCAGTCTCAGTCTACCCCAAGACAGAAGGGGGAGGAGTTGTACAGTTTGATCGCCACAGGGAAGAAGGATCTCCTGTGGCATTCTGTGCTGCATCAGGTTGGTCATGGTGGACTTAGACTTTATGGGAATTGTATGGAGATTACTTGAACTTATTTCACATAAACTCCAACAGGTTTTAATGCTTCAAACTTATTCATCCCTCTTTGTTAATTCTTTGATATGAATGTATTATATTTCATTGATTTGTATTAGTTTCTCTTCTATGCTTATCACTTATCAGATGCTAATCATCTGCATTTAACTAGTTCTTTGTTTTCTATGTGAATAGCTGTGCTGATAGTTACTTGCTTATCTATACTCAACTGCAATCTATCTGTGTTCAAAAGGGAACTGCAGATGCTGGAATATCGAAGGTACACAAAATTGCTGGAGGAACTCAGCGGGTGCAGCAGCATCTATGGAGCGAAGGAAATAGGCGACGTTTCGGGCCGAAACGTCGCCTATTTCCTTCGCTCCATAGATGCTGCTGCACCCGCTGAGTTCCTCCAGCAATTTTGTGTACCTGCAATCTATCTGTGTCGACCCGAAACATCACCCATTCCTTCTCTCCAGGGATGCTGCCTGTCCCGCTGAGTTACTCCAGCATTTTGTGTCTACAACCTATCTTGCTTATCTACACCGAACTACAACCTATTTTGCATATCTACACCACAACATATCTTGCTTGCATTAGGGACTTTGGGCTTGTCTTTTGCACTAATATTATTTGGATTTATTGAACTTTCTTTTGTTTATTGGGTCAACTATGAGGACTGTGTTTACAGACCTGTTATGCTGCTGGAAGTGAGAATTTCATTGTTCTGTTTTTGATACATGTGACAATTAAACACTCGTGATCTCTTAAAACTGTAATTGACGAGCTTGTGGTTTTGAACTGGTGCTGCCGGACCTTCAGATCATTTTGAATGTCCTATGATTAACACAAATCACCTGTATATGCAATGTTTTGTTCTGCTCATGAGAGTTTCAACAAAAATAAAATTTGTGGGAAGTAGAAATAGGAAGAAAGCTCATGTTCTAGGAGCAGAGTCTGGCCATTCGGCCCATCAAGTCTACTCCGCCATTCAATCATGACTGATCTATCTCTCCCTTACAACCCCATTCTCCTGCCTTCTCCCCATAACCCCTGACACCCGTACTAATCAAGAATCTATCAATCTCCACCTTAAAAATATCCAATGACTTGCTCCACAGACATCTGTAGCAATGAATTCCACGGATTCACCACCCTCTGACTAAAGACATTCGTCCTCATCGCCTTCCTAAAGGAACTTCCTCTAATTATGAGGCTGAGACCTCTAGTCTGAGACTCTCCCACTAGTGGAAACATCCTCTCCACATCCACTCAATCCAAGCCTTTCACTATTCGACATAACGTACAAGTGGGAGGGAAAAGTTTAGCCAAAACAGCACGGAGAGAGGGAGAAAAGTTCCAAAGAGCTCAGTGTTCTGCATATTTTCATTCAGTCTTTTCTCACATCCCTTATCAAGAGCTTCATTAATTTGTGAGTATTTGCTGCAGATTAGGTTGAGGCAACAACCATCAAATTTGGATTGAACCATGATCAATATGACCACGCCTTGTAAATCTAGCTGGACGACCAGGGCAAGGAACACCATTCTCATCCTTGCTTCTCATCAGTACCTTGTATCGGACATGGTCTGTTGCAGCAGGGAATTAAGCTGTCTCGGTCAGAGCTAATGTAAAGAAATACCAAGGCCCCCAACATGTAAGAAAGGATGAGATTAGGATGGATTAGGACAGGTTAGGATGGATATGGACCAAACGCAGGCAGGTGGGACTAGTGTAGATAGGACTTGTTGAGCCGAAGGGCCTGTTTCCACACTGTGTGACTCTCAATGACTCTCTGACAGTGCAAATAACTTTGCAATGAAGAGCAAGAGGAAAACACTGAGTGCGGCGGATGTCCTGGCTGCAATGGAGGAGATGGAGTTTGATCGATTCATCACTCCACTGAAGGATGCTTTGGAAGGTGAGGAAGTTATTACGTGGTCTTCACACTCTTCAACTTTAGAAACTGCATGAAATGAACAGTTAGTAATTCTATACAGTTACAGCAAAGATTGCATAATGAATACCATGTTAGTGGCTCCCTAACTAAAGGTTAGTTGAGAACTACATAGCAAAGTCCAAATGACATGGGTGGTACAGATACTAATCGCGATCCCCTGTGGCGCTCCCCTCTCACTGCTAGCAACGGGAATAAGGTACAGCAGCTTGCAAACCACTACCTCTTCTTCTTCTTTCGTGTGGCGTGCACCCCATCTTCCACCCCACCATTACCTCCAGCTTCATACACCAACTATCACCAGCCAGAAGAAGGGCCTCCACCTGAAACATTGCCCATCCATGTCCTCCTGAGATGCTGCCCAACCAGCTGAGTCCCTCCAGCGCTCTGCATTCTACGCAAGATTCCAGTATCTGCCGTTCTGGTGCCTCTGTAACCGTTATCAGGCTTTTGAACCTCACTGCACAGCCTTAACCACAAACCTACATCAGCAAGAAGCTACCATGGACATTTTATACGCTGCACTACCTACTTCATCTTGCTCTACAGTCTGGCTACAGCCAATCACTGATAATCTGTGGATTAGTTTATTATCTGTTTAGCTGTTGCGTTAATGTAAAGCTGTAACCAGTCTGTTATTAAATGTTCTTGAGTAACTACTCCAATCGCTGAAAACATTCTGAATAATTTCTGTGCTCTCCAGTGACTTTGTTTTTACTTAAACTATGCAATAAGATTACAAGACATAGGAGCAGAATTAGGCCATTTGGCCCATCAAGTCTGCTGTGCCATTTGATCACGGCTGATCTACCTTTCCCTCCCAACCCCATGATCTTTGACACCTTTACTAATCAAGAACTTATCAATCTCTGCTTTAAAAATACCCAATAACATGGACTCCACAGACGTCTGTGGCAATGAATTCCACAGGTTCACCATCCTCAGGCTAAAGAAATTCCTCATCTCCATTCTCAAGGTACATCCTTTTATTCTGAAGCTGTGACCTCTGGTCCGAGACTCTCCCGCTACTGGAAACATCCAGTCTATCCAGGCCCTCACAAATACCTTCATGAGACTCAAATAGGAAGGATGTATTTGGAAATTGCCAGTGGTCACAAGGATTATTGCTGTCCACCGCTGTTCTGTTGCTGATACAGCTTTTAATTTGTGCTCTGTTTAGTTGTTGTTTCATCTTCCCTACTGAAGGCTTGCAGTAATCCTAGTCCTGGCAATTGCCAATCCCTTGAAATCAAAGATAGACAAATAGCTGGAGTAATTCAGCGGGACAGGCAGCATCTCCGTAGAGAAGGAATGGGTGACGTTTCGGGTCGAGACCCTTCTTCAGACTGGTTAAGGATAAGGGAAACGAGAGATATAGACAGTGATGTGGAGAGATAAAGAACAATGAATGAAATACATGCAAAAAAGTAACAATGATAAAGGAAACAGGCCATTGTTGGCTGTTTGTCGGGTGAAAACGAGAAGCTGGTGCAACTTGGGTGGGGGACGGATAGAGAGAGAGGGAATGCCCAGGCAAAATATGAGATGCTGTTCCTCCAATTTGCGTTTAGCCTCACTCTGACAATGGAGGTCTAGGATGGAAAGATCAGTGTGGGAATGGGAAGAAGTGTCCAGCAACCGGGAGATCAGGTTGGTTCAAGTGGGCTGAGCGAAGGTGTTCCGTGAAACAATCGCCCAGTCTAATCAAAGATGATCTTTCCCCTCAGCTTACAAGCGAGAGCAAAGAGGAAAGAAAGAAGCTTCGGAACTAAAGAAGAAGGATAAGAAACCCGAGAACGAGGAACACAAGAGCAAGGAAAACGAGGAAGATGCAGAAGAGGTGAAGATGGTGGAAGATGAGGAGCAGAAGGAGGTTGAAAACGAGGAAGAGGACGTGGAGAACTGAAGCTTTCATGCAACTACAATAGGAATGGTGTCTGGAAACTGGCCTTGATCACCAGGATTATTGCTGTCCACCTCCATGCTCTGGTTACGGGTGTTAAGACCATTCAAGAAGCATTCGTGGATCAGCCTTCTGTTTTTGTACATTTCGATGAAATTGAAACCTTTTTTATTTTGTTACCATTTGTGTTCATTTGTAAAACAATGTTTTAATAACGCATTAAAAAGGGCAATTTTTTTTTGCACTTACATTGTTATCAAAATGGTTCTAGGAAATTGTCAATATCAGTACAGGAGGTGCCTGTTGTCACTACTGGGTTGTGGTTAGTTTACTATTGTCATGTGTACCGAGGGACCCCCGGGGTATAGGTTTGTGCCGGCATCATTGACTGACGTATCAGGTCACCGAAAAAGTCGCGGCGTGATGACGTTTTGACGCGCGGAGTCTCGAGTGTCGTAATATTTTTTTTGTCGCCACTGGATTTTGAAATGTTCAAAATCTTTCAGCGACCCGGATACGTCAGTCAATGACGCCGGCAGTCGCCGAAAAAAATCGCCGAGTGGGACAGGCCCTTAATTTTTCCTGTACCTCTTGCCTGTTGGGAGAGGGAGGAGAGGCAGGGGCCAGGATGAGGCTGATCCTCGATTACACTGGTGGCCTTGCCGAGGCAGTGTGAACTGCAGAGCGAGGTTGGTTTGCATGGTCTAGGGAGGCTATATCACTGCAACTTATTGCAGGTCTTGGATGGATCTGTTCCCAAACTAAGGGAATGGTGAAACTTGTGACGTTATAAATGATGGCAATCTCATGCAGCACCTCATACAGTCTTGCCTGCATTTGGCCCAAATCCCTCCAAAACTGCTCTTGCCCACCACAGATGTTAGGCTCACTGGTCTAGTTCCCAGGCCTTTCCCTGCAGCCATTCTTAAATATAGGCAAAACATCACCCTTGTGTGTTCCAACACCACCTGCATCTAATGAGTGTTCATATCTCAGCCATGGATCCTGTCATTTCTTCTCTAGCTTCCTAATGTTCTTGGATACATCAAGCCCTGGAGATTTGTCTACCTTCACACGCCTTACAATGTCCAGCAGTTCCTTGACCATAATACCAACGTCCTTGAGGGATGTTCATTAAGTTCCCCAGTCTTCACGCCTTTCCCCACAGTAAAGAGAGGAGAAATACTCATTGAGGATCTGCCCAACTTCTGTGGCTCTGCAATCAGACACTGTTTTGGTTTCTGAGGAACCCTGTTCCCTCTAAATTATTTGAGGAGAAACACTCCAGCTATTAGCCCAACATCAGATATGGGAAGTGTTTAACAGCGTAGACACCCAAGGAAGAAAAACGACAGAAATCAGACTTTATATCAACATGTTGTTATTTTATTACAAGTTGTTGGAAGTTTGGTTTCCGGCATTTCCTCTTCATTCCTGTTGAAAATAAAGTGAAATATGAGTGACTGTAGACAATGCATGGAAGGTTAGTGCAATACACAGTAATGGCAACACTCACAGTAGGACACTCGACACGGCCATCATTGATCTCTTCAATGACACTGTGAGGATGTTTGCCGTCAATGTTGCAGCCAATGGACTGAGCAGTTCCAAGGATTTCCTTTATAGTTCCTGCAATAATTCAAGAATAAAGTCCTCAATACAATTTTAGAGACTTGGCACAAGTAAATAGCAGACACCAAGCTGCTGCACTGCAAGGATTACCCACCTGAAAGCTCTCTGGCGAGAGAACGATGCCTCATCTGTCGGGCAATACTAAGCACCTCATCGAAGGTGACGCTGCCAGTGTGTTTAACTGGAGAAAAATGGAGCAGCATCAGTAAATTGAACAGACTGTCCTTCATAACCTAAGACACATGCATCACCAACAGATATATCCAGAAGCCTAACTGATTGAATTGAAAAATGAACTGCATGGCCATCCATTCCACAACCACATGCCCAATTCAAAATCAATGGCTACAGCTCTACTATAGAGCTACTATCTCTAACCAGCAAGTGTTTTTTCAAGCAAGCTGCAATGCACTGCCCCCCTTACACACACCACTTCCCACACTTTCAGCGGAGGCGACCATTGACGGGAAATTCAGCATCACCCTCAATACGCCGCAACAACCAAGGATGTGAAGAACAAGGCCTCAGAATAGACACTGCACTCACCCACTGGGCAAAATGTGAGCCTGCTCTCCCATATGCTGCTGAGATCTGGATTACCTGCAGTATGTGTCTCAAGACATTGCAGATGCACCAACATGGAGACCGTTTATTCGCAATCACTTCCATTGGACAGAAACATCATTCACACACTCAGCATTAGACACTGAAATAGGCTCTATTCCATGCTCCCACGTGGGAAGAAATTAAGACTTCTAGAAGAAAAGATTCAAAGACATGCTCAGAACTCATCTTCATTCGTCATCTTCTGATGAAATCCACGCTCCCACCAACCCCTGGGAATCTCACGCTGACGAAACCCTGATGCATTGGGATCATACAGAAGTTCTGCACCAACAGTGGAAGGTCCACATTCTAACAACCCACATAACTGGATTGGAAGATATCCTCTATGATTCGGGTCATGAAGACTATTTGGGCTTGGTTGTATTGCAGGCAAATCATGACATTTCCATTCATAACATGCATACGAGCTGTAGGTCCAATCCTCTTGCATTCCAATCCACAGTAAATCACTCTGAGGATAGGAGGAATTTCACACAACCCATTTTTCTCTAAATGGAAATAAAATCAAATGAAGTCTGAAGAAGGGTCTAAACCCAAAAACGTCACCCATGCTTTTGCTCCAGAGATGCTGCCTGACCTGCTGACTTACTCCAGCGCTTTGTGCCTAAAATCAAATGAACACCCACCACTCCAGCTGGAAAGTTTAGAGTGGCTGAAGTTCCCTCACTTCATACCAACACTTACTATTTTTTTGCTTCTTTCTGTCCCTGGGTGGTTCCTTCAGGGCTTTGATGATGAGGGCAGAAGCTGATGGGACAACCTGAATCTGTGAATGAGAGACAGCTGTCAGTACCAGACACACAAGAGAAGACAACAAAACATACCCTGAAAAATCACCTGCTACAATAGAACACAGCACATATTGTCGAACTGCTTTTAAAACCACTGATTAGCTGTGCCCAATGTATCAATGATTGACACTAGCCTGGTTTAGCAGCAAACGAGACCCGTGTCCCCCCCAGTTGGGAATGCATCAATGATGAACGAGCTAACCCATTGTTCTGAACATCCATAACACCTGTGATCCCAGGGCATTGATCTAGTTTAGATACAGTGTTGAAACAGGGCCTTCGACCCACCGGGTCCGCACCAACCAGCGATCCCGGCACACGAACACCTTCCTACACACACTAGGGACAATTTACATTTATACCAAGCCAATTAACCTACAAACCTGTACGTCTTTGGAGTGTGGGAGGAAACCCACGTGGGTCACGGGGAGAACACACAAACTGTACAGACAACATCCGTAATCAGGATCGACCCCGGGTCTCTGGCGCTGTGTGGCAGCATCTACCGCTGTACCACCGTGCCGCCCACTAATAAATTGTATTTATTTTTTCCTGCAGTTAACCAAAAACTCCAATCTTTTTATAAAGCTGTACCTATCTTTACCTGGGCCTGTCGATTCTGAATAGTCAGCTGGATGGTGATACGAAGACCCTTCCAGTCACCGGTAGCCTTGGCAATGTCATCACCCACTTTCTTGGGAGACTACACAGGAGCAGAAGGAGAAAGACAAAGAGTTTGATGAAAGAAGCCACAGAATTACATGAGAGCTGTACTTGAAGGGCAGGTGTGTAGAGACTCACCAGACCCAGTGGGCCGATCTTTGGAGCCAGAGCTGACGTGGCACCCACTTCACCTCCAGTACATCTGAGGTACACTGTGGAGACAAAGACAGACACATTTTACACCACACATCACAGCCTGGTATTCCTCTGCTGCACCTAGACTGGGTGGCAATCGTACATCTTTCATTCTAACAAGCAACCCTACATGCAGCAAGCAGAGTCTGAAGAAGAGTTACGACCCGAAATGTCAGCTATTCCTTTTCTCCAGAGAAGCTGCCTGACCCGCTGAGTTATTGGGACTTTTGTGTCTATCTGCGGTATAAACCAGCATCAGCAGTTCCTTCCTACACATGCGGTGATAAGGCTTCAATTTAGTCATTTAAATGAAATTATCTCCACAGCAATAGAGCAACTAACATTCAGGGCTGAAGCAGCCAACAAGATGTACTGCAGGGCCAAGGTGGGCAGTCGTGCCCCCGCCAGCACCGACTTGATGCATTGACAGACCACCCAGATTCTGTTTGCCCAGCACCATCTATTCATGCTGCCTGGCCCCAACACTGGCCTGCCAGCTCCATTCTAACAGAGCAAAACACAAAGTGCTGGAGGAACTCAGCAGGGCAGGCAGATCTGTGGAGGGAATGGACAGGCAGCATTTTCAACCTGAAAAGTCTCCTGTCACTTCCACACATGCTGCCTGACCCGCTGAGTTTCTCCAGCACCGAGTGTTTTGCTCAAGATGCCAACATCCCAACTGAGGAGCCCCAATTCCCCAGCTCAGTCCCGAGCCACCATTAGACCATCAACCTGGTGAATAACATCAACATGACACGTCCTCCATCACAGGAGCTCGGCCCTTAAACTCAACACAATAAGAATGCAGATGTAGTCTCGTTGCTTCCCACGTGGTTGGTGCAATCTTCCTACAACAATAGGTTTATAAACATTGACCTGCGGGCCCGGGATGACAACCCGCTCCCCGGGCATCACTCGGAGCGGCTGCCCGCCCGCCAGCCCTCCCGCCCGGGGAACACGCGGCCCGAGGCCCAGGCCTGAGGCCTAACCCCGGACCCGGCCCCGCATCCTCCACTCACCGACTTTGATCTCGTTGGGGTCGAATTTGGGAGGCATGGCGACGAGCTAGAGTTCGAGCTTGGGCGGGTACGGTGTCGGATGAGCCCGGCTTCGGGACGACCGAGGAAGAGTTGCACCGTCGCCGCCGACAGCCAAGAGGGACGCGGCTCCACGCTCACGCCTTATATACCCGGGCTAGCGTCACCACGTTTCCGGGCGGCCATGTTGAGTGAGGCAGAGAAGGTCGCTCCTCTATGATCTTTGGTCGCGACAGCCATGTTGAGTGAGGCAGAGAAGATCGCGACAGCCATGTTGAGTGAGGCAGAGAAGTTCGCAGCAGCCATGTTGAGTGAGGCAGAGAAGATCGCGACAGCCATGTTGAGTGAGGCAGAGAAGGTCGCGACAGCCATGTTGAGTGAGGCAGAGAAGGTCGCAGCAGCCATGTTGAGTGAGGCAGAGAAGGTCGTGGCAGCCATGTTGAGTGAGGCAGAGAAGGTCGTGGCAGCCATGTTGAGTGAGGCAGAGAAGGTCGTGGCAGCCATGTTGAATGAGGCAGAGAAGGTCGCCGCAGCCATGTTGAGTGAGGCAGAGAAGGTCGCGACAGCCATGTTGAGTGAGGCAGAGAAGGTCGTGGCAGCCATGTTGAGTGAAGCAGAGAAGGTCGCGACAGCCATGTTGAGTGAGGCAGAGAAGGTCGCGACAGCCATGTTGAGTGAGGCAGAGAAGGTCGTGGCAGCCATGTTGAGTGAGGCAGAGAAGGCACAACTCTGAAGAAGGTAGACAAAAATACCTGAGAAACTCAGCGGGTGAGGCAGCATCTATGGAGCGAAGGAAATAGGCAACGTTTCGGGGTGAAACCCTTCTTCAGATTTTTCAGCATCTGCAGTTCCTTCTTAAACACTTGAAGAAGGGTCTCGACCCGAAACATCACCTATTCCTTTTCTCCAGAGAGGCTGCCTGACCCGCTGAGTTACTTCAGCACTATGTGTCGATCCTCGGTTTAATGCAGCATCAGCAGCTCCTTCCTACTTACACCAGCCATGTTGAGTGAGCCAGAGAATGTCGTGGCAGCCATGTTGAGTGAGGCAGAGAAGGTCGCGACAGCCATGTTGAGTGAGGCAGAGAAGGTCGCGATAGCCATGTTGAGTGAGGCAGAGAAGGTCGCGACAGCCATGTTGAGTGAGGCAGAGAAGGTCGCGACAGCCTTGTTAAGTGAGGCAGAGAAGGTCGCGACAGCCATGTTGAGTGAGGCAGAGAAGGTCGCGACAGCCATGTTGAGTGAGGCAGAGAAGGTCGCGACAGCCTTGTTAAGTGAGGCAGAGAAGGTCGCGACAGCCATGTTGAGTGAGGCAGAGAAGGTCGCGAAAGCCATGTTGAGTGAGGCAGAGAAGGTCGCGGCATTCATCAGTGAAGAAGAGTCTCGACCCGAAACTACAAATGTTTTAGTGTCCCAGATAGAACAATGACATTCTTACTTGCAGCAGCACAACAGAATATATGAACATAGTGCTCTATAAACAATATAAGAAACGAGAACAAAGTGAAGTGTGTGTATATATATATTCCTCTCCTCCAGAGATGCTGTCTGACTCTCTCTGAGTTACTCCAGCATTGTGTGTCCATGAGCACCACAAGAAACCTCTCGATACAAAAATGCTGGAGTAGCTCAGCGGGCCAGACAGCATCTCTGGATCCCGCTTCTCCACAGATGCTGCCTGCTGTTTCCACAATGTATCACTCTATCACCCACTGGGTGGCTCCAGGGCTCTGTGTGTCTCGGGTGTTGCAGCGTCTGCAGCATCTTGTCGTCGCGTGACGGCTCGTTGGCGCTGGAGGAGCGAGGCGGGAGGCGGGAGGGAGACGAGGGGAGAGGCCGCGCCGTCCGTCCGTCCGCAGCCCACCCACCCTCGCCAGACCCCGACACACGGCCCACCCGGGCCCCGACACACGGCCCACACGGCCCACCCGGGCCCCGACATGATGCTCTTCTCCCGGAAGAAGAAGCAGAAGGAAGAGGCGCGGAAACGCCTGGAATATCAGATGTGCCTGGTGAGCGACACGGACCCGGCCCCGGCCCCGGCCCACCCGGGAGAGGCAGGGCGGTGTGGAGGGTCGGGACAGGGGGTGAGGGTGAGGGGGGTGAAGGGGGTCAGGGTGAAGGGGGGTCGGGGTGAGGGGGGTCGGGGTGAGGGTGAGGGGGGTCGGGCTGGGGCAGAGGGAGAGGGTGGGCGGTGTCCGCTGCTCCGGCTCTCTCCACATCAGTTTGCCTTTCCAATGATTCCCTTCCATTGGACCAGTTTCAGTTTGCTGTTCAAGTTTACTCTCCTTTCCCCTCCCCAAGACGCCAACGTTTAATGATCAATGTTGTAGAAATGAACTGCAGATGTGGCTTTAAACCGAAGACAGACGTTAAACGTTATTCCCTTATCATGTTTAGGAAAGATCTACAGATGCTGGTTTAAATCGAAGGCAGACACAAAATGCTGGAGTAACTCAGCGGGACAGACTTCTTCAGTCTGAAGAAGGGTCTCCCATTCCTTCTCTCCAGAGATGTTGCCTGTCCGACTGAGTTACTACAGCTTTTTGTGTCTGTCTAACGTTTAATGATCAAATCTCTTGAACGTTCCTGACAACAGTCGGTGAACGGTTTGGTGTTAACCTCACAATACCGATCCCCACCCCATGATCGATGAAGCAGTCCTTAGGTATATCCTTTTCTCACGAAGTGGACATAATACTCCAGGATTTGCTCTCACCTAACCTGGTCTAACTGTAGTCAACCTTTTCAAGGATTCTCTATATCCTTTGTCCTGTTAGCCTCCCACTGGTTATAATTGCTAGGTAACTTTGCTCAGACATTGGCTCACATTCTTCTATCTCTCTCACACTCCCACAAATGTGGAGTAGACTTGATGGGCCGACTGGCCTAATTCTGTTCCTGTCACATGAAATCCAGATTGCCCTTTCTTGTTCCTCCATCCAAACCATTTGGCACAGAGGTAGTGTTCCGCCTTACAGCGCCAGAGATCCGGGTTCGATCCCGACGATGGGTGCTGTCTGTATGGATTTGCATGTTCTCCCTGTGACCTGTGTGGGCTTTCTCCGGGATCTCCGGTTTCCTCCACATTCCAAAGACATAGAAACATAGAAAATAGGTGCAGGAGTAGGCCATTCAGCCCTTCGAACCTGCACCGCCATTCAATATGATCATGGCTGATCATCCAACTCAGTATCCTGTACCTGCCTTCTCTCCATACCCCTGATCCCTTTAGCCACAAGGGCCACATCTAACTCCCTCTTAAATATAGCCAATGAACTGGCCTCAACTACCTTCTGCGGGAGAGAATTCCAGAGATTCACCACTCTCTGTGTGAAAAAGGTTTTCCTCATCTCGGTCCTAAAAGATTTCCTCCTTATCCTTAAACTGTGACCCCTTGTTCTGGACTTCCCCAACATCGGGAACAATCTTCCTGCATCTAGCCTGTCCAACCCCTTAAGAATTTTGTAAGTTTCTATAAGATCCCCCCTCAATCTTCTAAATTCTAGCGAGTACAAACCGATTCTATCCAGTCTTTCTTCATATGAAAGTCCTGACATCCCAAGAATCAGTCTGGTGAACCTTCTCTGTACTCCCTCTATGGCAAGAATGTCTTTCCTCAGATTAGGAGACCAAAACTGTACGCAATACTCCAAGTGTGGTCTCACCAAGACCCTGTACAACTGCAGTAGAACCTCCCTGCTCCTATACTCAAATCCTTTTGCAATGAATGCTAACATACCATTCGCCTTCTTCACTGCCTGCTGCACCTGCATGCCTACTTTTAATGACTGGTGTACAATGACACCCAGGTCTCGTTGCATCTCCCCCTTTCCTAATCGGCCACCATTCAGATAATAATCTACTTTCCTGTTTTTGCCACCAAAGTGGATAACCTCACATTTATCCACATTATACTGCATCTGCCATGCATTTGCCCACTCACCCAGCCTATCCAAGTCACCTTGTAGCCTCCTAGCATTCTCCTCACAGCTAACACTGCCCCCCAGCTTCGTGTCATCCGCAAACTTGGAGATGTTGCATTCAATTCCCTCGTCCAAATCATTAATATATATCGTAAATAGCTGGGGTCCCAGAACTGAGCCTTGCGGTACCCCACTAGTCACTGCCTGCCATTGTGAAAAGGACCCGTTTACTCCTACTCTTTGCTTCCTGTCTGCCAGTCAGTTCTCTATCCACATCAATACTGAACCCCCAATACCGTGTGCTTTAAGTTTGTATACTAATCTCTTATGTGGGACCTTGTCGAAAGCCTTCTGAAAGTCCAGATATAACACATCCACTGGTTCTCCCTTATCCACTCTACTAGTTACATCCTCGAAAAATTTTATAAGATTCGTCAGAACTGGTTTGTAGGCTAATTGGCTAAATTGTAAATTGTCCCTGGTGTGTAGGACAGAGTTAGTGTATGGGGAACGCTGGTCAGCACGGACTCGGTGGGCCGAAGGGCCTGTTTCCTCGCTGTATCTCTAAACTAAACCGCATTTGTTGATCTCTCCTGTGCAGTGCCCTTCCACCTCCCCACCTAGTTTATACTCTCTACAACACCACCAGTAAACATCTCCACAATAATATTTGTCCCGTTCCCCTTGGGATGCAAGCTGTCTGTCTAAACCAGGCCTCACCTTTTCCCAATGTGCCCATTATCTAAGATAATTGCAACATCTTTTAAACCATATGTTAATTTATTCCTACTGCTGTACTCATTAATGTACAGTACGAGAAGTGACCAAGGAATCCAACTAACTTTGAAGAAACATTCCTTCCAAACCCGTCCCATCATAAATTGTAACCCATTCATAAATGTACATCAATGAATAACATACTAGCCTTCTCTTTCATTAAAAAAATGCCCTAACTAATCCACTCTTCCCCAATAGGGGTGAACAGCCAGATTAAATAGGCTGGCCCTCATTCTTTATAGTTTAGAAAAATAAGAGATGACCTCACCCTTAGAAGGTTGGGCAGAGTAGACACAGGAAACCAATACGAGGAGTCATGGTCTATAAATAATGGACATGCCAATATACAACAGACAATAGGTGCAGGAGGAGGCCATTCGGCCCTTCGAGCCAGCTCCGCCATTCAATGTGATCATGGCTGATCATCCACAATCAGTAACCCGTTCCTGCCTTCTCCCCATATCCCCTGACTCCGCTATCTTTAAGAGCCCTATCTAGCTCTCGAAAGTATCCAGAGAACCGGCCTCCACCGCCCTCTGAGGCAGAGAATTCCACAGACTCGCAACTCTCTGTGCGAAAATGGAGACCTAGCTGAGAATTTCTATCGGTCAAAGAGTGGAATCTTTGGGATTCTCTATCCTAATGGGCTGTGATTTCCTGTTTTTTAGAGGAATCAAGGACTAAGGGGATGGGGCAGGAACACGGTGCTAAGGTAGATGATCAAACATGGTCTCGCTTCAAGGCAGAGCAAGGTCAAATGGTCAAGTGGCATACTTCAATTTCTTATCGTTATGTATTTCAATCAGTAGCAAAGCAAAAGAGGGCGTGAAAGTGGACTGGGTTAATTTTAGGAGATGCAGTTCAGTAAGTAGAAGGCAGTGTGGGAAAAAAAACAAAGGTATGTGGGAATAACATGTACAGATTGGAGCTCGGCCAGTTGAACTGCTGATGTGTGGTTCGGGAATGGTGGACTGGACAGGACTGCTTGGAATCAGTGTCCGGAATGAGGAAATGAGGATTCAGAGCAAAGATTCTGATCGAACGTGTGAGCTGTGTGGCGCGGTGAGGCAGCAACTCTACCACTGCACCACTCATTTTCCTATTCTTTCACTTCCTTCCCTTTTGAGAACCCTTTTGAGAACCATGACTTGTTTGTTCTTGTTCCCCTTCCCACCCTACTGTCCATGCTTCCTCCTTTCTCCTTTTTACCACTCTTGTCCCACCCCACTGATCCATGCTCCAACTCCTTCTTCCTTCCTTCCAGCTGTGTTCCCGCTTTCTTGCCCCCCCCCCCCCCTCAAGGAGGGCAGACCAGAAGCTGCTTTTTAAACGCTCCACCCTGTCTTCACACGTTCTGTTCAACCCGTAGCATCTCTACTATCTTCACCCAGCTGACTCCTCCTCCCCCTCGTCTTCCAATCTCCACCTTAGTCTCTTTTCTTCTCTTCTATCTCTTTTGCTCACATCCTCTTTCTTTCTCTGTCCATGTTGCTGCAGTGTCTCCCGTTCTCTTTGTCAGCCTCTGTCTCCCTTATCCTGGGCCCTGGATATGTCTGCATTTGTTTTCCTCTGTCCACTACCTCTGCCTTGGTGTATCTCCGCTCTTTTTTCCCCTGACCCCTCAATTTCCCTTTGTATACTTGGTAACGGGAACAAAATTGGTCCCTCTGTCTCACTCTTCCACCCCTCCTTTTTAGCCCCCTCATCCCCTGTCTCCCCACCCCCCCCCCCATATCCATTCCTTCCTTCTCACAGTCCCCTCCCTCGCTGCTAAGTAACCAAAGTTTGAGGATCTATTTTTTTGCTGAGTGCTCTTGTGTTTGATAGTCAAATGTTGAACAGGCTCAACATGTGACCCTCTCCTCTCGTTTTGGACAGGCCCGTGAAGCTGGTGCAGATGACATCCTGGACATCTCAAAGTGTGAACTGCCTGAGGTAAGCTGTGATAATAGGCCCTTAGAACATCATAAGCAATAGAATTAGGCCATTCGGCCCATCAAGTCAACTCCACCATTCAACCATGGCTCTCCCTCCTAACCTAATTCTCCTGCCTTCTCCCCATAACCTCTGACACCCATACTAATCAAGAATCTATCTATTTATGCCTTAAAACTAGCTACTGACTTGGCCTCCACAGCCTTCTGTGGCAAATAATTCCACAGATTCACCACCCTCTGACTAAAGAAATTTCTCCTCATTTCCTACGTAAAAGAACGTCCATTCATTTTGAGGCTGTGACCTCTGGTCCTTGTCCTCTCCACATCCACTCTGTCCAAGCCTTTCACTATTCTATATGTTTCAATGAGATCCCCCCTCATTCTTCTAAACGCCAGCGAATACAGGCCTAGTGGATGGATGCAACTACTAGTTCTGTGACTTTCATTGGCACAACTTTGGTCCTCGTGTTGTTAAACAGCAATAAAAGTTTCCAAAGGTGATGGAAAGACTGGGTGCTGAGTTCCCTTATACCTGCATTAAGGAGGCAATTAAACACACCTGAGCAATTACAAACACCTGTGAAGCCATGTGTCCCAAACATTATGGTGCCCTGAAATGGGGGGGGGGTGGGGGGGGGCTGTGTATAAACACAGCTGTAATTTCCACATAATGAAACCAAAATGTATAAAAATGGCCTTTAATAAAATCTGACAATGTGCAGTTTAACCACATGTATTTTTTTCTATTACAAATCTCAAATTGTGGAGTACAGAGGCAAATAAATAAATGATGGGTCTTTGTCCCAAACATTATGGAGGGCACTGTAGGTGAATGTGAATGTGGTTTATCTACACTGTTGCTTGTGGAGCATCAGCTATATCTGATTCTACAGTCACAGGAGATCTCCAGCCTTGGTCCTGGCCTGGCCTGCCAGTAGGTTGTGACTGTGTACAAGTGGATGTGCCTGATCTACATCTGAATGAATGTTCTCAGTGGGATTCTGCAGTGATCCTCTTTATTTTTCAATCTTTCCCCAGATACCAGTCGGTGTATTTTCCATGTGCAGAGTCTTGCAGAAGAAGGTAAGAGTTTACTGTGGGGACTTGCTGTTCCCCACCCCCTGCCTCTGATGATGTTGCTCTGACCCTGCTCAGGTGGCCATGCTCTCCCACACTCTGCTCGGTAACAGTCTCTTTGGCCCACCGGGTCCACTCCGACCAGCAATCACCCCTTACGCTAGCACCATCCTACACAGCAGGGACAATTTACAATTTTACCCCAGCCAATTAACTGCAAACCTGTACATCTTTGGAGTGTGGGAGGAAACCCACACGGTCACAGGGAGAACGTACAAACTCCCTACATACAGCACCATAGACACACACGCACGCACACGCACTGTTGACTACTGGGCTAGAAGCTGTTGACCATAGATCAGCAGACCAGCCGTGATTGGCCACTGCTGTACCCGGCCTGCAACTATACATGCAGAATGAAGCCATGATGTACTTGAGCTTCCAGCGAGCAGTAGAAAAGTCTAGGACCAGAGGTCACAGCCTCAGAATTAAAGTACTTTCCATTAGGAAGGAGATGAGGAGGAATATCTTTAGTCAGAGGATGGTGAATCTGTAGAATTCATTGCCACAGAGGGCTGTGGAGTCCAAGTCAATGGATATTCTTAAGGCAGAGAGAGATAGATAGATAGATCCTTGATTAGTACGGGTGTCAGGGGTTATGGGGAGAAGGCAGGAGAATGGGGTTAGGGGGGAGAGATAGATCAGCCATGATTGAATGGCAGAATAGACTTGATGGGCTGAATGGCCTAATTTTGCTCCTATCACTTATGAACTTAAGTAGAGACTTCCAATTCTCCAACCAATAGCTGGATTTCTATTTTGTGAGAAACTGCGATTTGAATCATGGTCGTACTGTTTACAATCTTTCAGCAGCGATGGAAAACTGCATGAGCTGTTAATGTTTTAATTCCATTTCACCTCCTTGTTTGTCTCCTTCATGCATCATTTATAGAATAATTATCAAGCTTGTGTTGATATAAGTCCCCAGCTGTTATCAAGCAACTGAACCGTCCTCTCAACAGCTAGAAAGCGGTCCTGAGCTGCCACCCACCTCATTGGAGACCCTCGGACTATCTTTAATCAGACTTTACCTTGCACTAACAGTATTCCCTTTATCATGTATCTGTACACTGTGGACGGCTCAATTGTAATCATATATAGTTTTCCCACTGACTGGATAGCAGGCAACAAAAGAAGCTTTTCTCTGTACATACATACATAGATACATAGAAAATAGGTGCAGGAGTAGGCCATTCGGCCCTTCGAGCCTGCACCGCCATTCAATATGATCATGGCTGATCATCCAACTCAGTATCCCGTACCTGCCTTCTCTCCATACCCCTGATCCCTTTAGCCACAAGGGCCACATCTAACTCCCTCTTAAACATAGCCAATGAACTGGCCTCAACTACCCTCTGTGGCAGAGAGTTCCAGAGATTCACCACTCTCTGTGTGAAAAAGTTTCTTCTCATCTCGGTCCTAAAGGATTTCCCCCTTATCCTTAAGCTGTGACCCCTTGTCCTGGATTTCCCCAACATCGGGAACAATATTCCTGCATCTAGCCTGTCCAACCCCATAAGAATTTTGTACGTTTCTATAAGATCCCCTCTCAATCTCCTAAATTCTAGCGAGTATAAGCCAAGTCTATCCAGCCTCGGTACACGTGACAATAAACTAAACTAAAGCATGTCATATAGGAGCTCTGTTTGCTTTCCAGGTTTTAATCGTTCACTCCAATCACTTGACAACACTACAGCCCAGGTCGTGTAACATCCAGGACCTGTCGATGCTGAAGGTAAATTGCAAGGCCACAGTCTGGTATTAGGCTGCTCCTGGATTATGTTCATGCTAATAACTGGTGACCAGAAAACTGACTTCACATAACCCTGGCATCTCCTCTCTCCATCCCTCCCCCACCCGAGTCATCGTACTAGTTTCACAGTCGTCCTGCTTTGTTTCACTGTCCAGATAACTCGTTATCACCTCTCCCACAGCCAACACTGGACATTGTGGGCTCCACCTCGTTACTTGTTGCATATCTTTCATTCATTGATTGTATGTACCTTCTATATCTGTTGTTCCCCTTTTCATTCTCAGTCTGAAGAAGGGTCTTGACCAGAAACGTCACCCATTCCTTCCCTCCACAGATGCTGCATGTCCCGCTAAGTTACTCCAGCTTTTTATGTATGCACATAGTTCTGCTATATAAAGTCTCCCTGCCTTGAATGGATATAACATGATTGATGAATTAGAGAAGACTATTTATATTACGCTGGCCTAATTGTTTAGGATGATCAGGAGGGGAGAACTACTTCAAAGTTACTTTGAAAATTGAAAGAAAAAAAACTTTTA
Source organism: Amblyraja radiata (assembly GCF_010909765.2). NCBI lineage: Eukaryota > Metazoa > Chordata > Chondrichthyes > Rajiformes > Rajidae > Amblyraja > Amblyraja radiata. Next base: position 1,162,511 of record NC_045987.1, on the reverse strand, counting down.
CAAAAAAAAAGTCTAAAGAAAAAAAATGTTTCTACGAGAGGAGTAGGAGGGAGGGAATGGGGGCTGCCCAACCTCTCCCAGTCTGTAGAAGGGTCTCATAAGGTCATAAGTGATAGGAGCAGAAGTAGGCCATTTGGCCCATCATGATCTATTCCCTTTCTCCAGAGATGCTGCCTGACCCACTGAGTTACTCCATCTTTTGTCTCTATCTTTGGTTTACACCAGCATCTGCAGATCCTTCCTGCACAGAACTACTTGCATGTTTCTCTCTGACTCTGCACATACGGTGTGCGTTTAACTCCCTCTCCCTCCCGAAATGATAGGAACTGAAGAATGTAGGTGAACAGAGGGATCTGGGAATAACTGTGCACAGTTCCATGAAAGTGGAATCTCATGTAGATAGGGTGGTAAGGAAAGCTTTTGGTGTGCTGGCCTTTATAAATCAGAGCATTGAGTATAGAAGTTGGGATGTAATGTTAAAATTGTACAAGGCATTGGTGAGGCCAATTCTGGAGTATGGTGTACAATTTTGGTCGCCTAATTATAGGAAGGATGTCAACAAAATAGAGAGAGTACAGAGGAGATTTACTAGAATGTTGCCTGGGTTTCAGCAACTAAGTTACAGAGAAAGGTTGAACAAGTTAGGGCTTTATTCTTTGGAGCGCAGAAGGTTAAGGGGGGACTTGATAGAGGTTTTTAAAATGATGAGAGGGATAGACAGAGTTGACGTGGAAAAGCTTTTCCCACTGAGAGTAGGGAAGATTCAAACAAGGGGACATGACTTGAGAATTAAGGGACTGAAGTTTAGGGGTAACATGAGGGGGAACTTCTTTACTCAGAGAGTGGTAGCTGTGTGGAATGAGCTTCCAGTGAAGGTGGTGGAGGCAGGTTCGTTTTTATCATTTAAAAATAAATTGGATAGTTATATGGATGGGAAAGGAATGGAGGGTTATGGTCTGAGCGCAGGTATATGGGACTAGGGGAGATTATGTGTTCGGCACGGACTAGAGGGGTCGAGATGGCCTGTTTCCGTGCTGTAATTGTTATATGTTATATGTTATATGTTATATGATTAGGAAGGTCGTCAAAGGTTATGGGGAGAAAGCCAGGAGAATGGTGTTGAGAGGGAAAAATAGATCAGCTATGATTGAATGGCGGAGTAGACTGGATGGGCTGAATGGCCTAATTCTGCTCCTATGTCTTCTGGTCTTATGATATGTAAATATTGGAAATTCAGTGACTGTAATGGTATTATTTTATTAGAAGATGATTATTGTTCAGCGTAGGTGTGGTCCTAATTTTGTACTTCCCGTCTAATTCTGTTGTGCTGCTGCAAGTACGAATTTCATTGTTCTATCTGGGACATATGACAATAAAATGCTTTATTGACTCTTGATTCCCTCGACTGCATAAACAATAAGTGAGATTCACAGAGAGGGCCTTGTACGATTGGTCACTCTGTCTCTGATTTATATATTTTGATGAATTTTGCTCCTTGCTACACTGCAGCATTTCCCATCGAGAGTCACGGGAACAGCGGGACTTCTTCCTTCCATTCCCAAGATGCATGTACTTGTGACATTGGCACGTCAAGAGTCAAGGGCTTTATTGTCGACAGATAGAACAATCACATTCTTACTTGTAGCAGCACAACACAATATGTAAACACAGTGCTCTAAACAGTATAGCAGATGAGTGAAAAAGTTCAGTGTGTGTACGCACACATGCATACGTACGCACGCACACGCATACGCACGCACGCACATACACACACGCATACGTACGCACACACGCATACGTACGTACGCACGCACGCACACATACACACACACACGTACGCACACGCGCGCACGCACACACACGCATACGTACGCACACACGCATACGTACGCACGCGCTCGCACACACGCATACGTATAGACTCATACACACGCAAGCGCACATGCACACACACACACGCATGCACACACACACACGCATGCACACACACGCACACACACACACACGCATAAGTACACATAAAAAACAAGCAAATAATAATAGTGCAATAACATTAATAGTCTATGTAGATCAGGTTTGTTATTTGAGTTTGTGGTTATTAGCCTAATGGCTGTCGGCTGTAGGGAATGGCATGTATCACCATTCCTTCTTTATCATTAGATTACATCCCTGGAACAACATTGTGTTGACTTGCTGACACCGTACGGAGTTTAACCTGTTCAATGTCACCCCTGAGTATACTCTGGTCATGGCCAATAGTGAAAATAAATTTGGCAGTGAACAGATTAAAGAAGCCATCCATCTCAGGAGCTCGGTCTGGGCAGTATACTCCTTGCTAGAGAGTCCTAAACCTCCAAGGAACCAAACATTGGTTAAGTTATTTTCAGTTCAGAAATTCTGCGTGCTTTTGTTTTGGAGCCCATCAAAGATTGTTGTTTTTGTTGGTGTGAGTGGGGTTGCCTGAGGTGGGGAGCAAGAGGTCGCTGTTGATGTGACCGCAGGGCTCTGTGCTGTACATGGCTCTTGTGTTGGGGGTCAACCGTGAAGAACAATGGCGGGCCCGGCATGGGGGGGCCCAGTGTGGGGGACACACTCTGTCCAAAAGATAAGTCTGCGTTCGTTTGTTCATTTGTTCGTTCCGGTGAAGGCGCTGTGCACACGACAGCCAGACAACAGTCGCTTGCCTTTTTCTTTTTGTTTTCACTTTTAACTGTAAGTTTTCGTGGACCTTGTGTCTTGTGACTGCCGGCAGAACAATTTCCCTCCGGGGATGACTACAGTTTTATCGTTTAAGAAGGAACTGCAGATGCTGGAAAATCGAAGGTACACCAAAGTGCTGGAGAAACTCAGCGGGTGCAGCAGCATCTATGGAGCGAAGGAAATAGGCAACGTTTCGGGACGAAACCCGAAAGGGTTTCGGCCCGAAACGTTGCCTATTTCCTTCAGGGTTTCGGCCCAAAACGTTGCCTATTTCCTTCGCTCCATAGATGCTGCTGCACCCGCCGAGTTTCTCCGGCACTTTTGTCTAATGCGGTTTTATCGTATCGATTGTGTTTGGTATGGCGGGGCTTGGTGGCATCTTCTACGCTCTGTTCTTCTTGCTCTCAGATTCTGGATCTCCATGACAACCAGCTCTCCTCACTGCCTGAGGACATGGGGCAGCTCTCAGCCCTTCAGGTAACAATCAATTTCTTCAAACTTCTTGAAGGTTTAAGACCCAACAGCACACAACACTGAGACATTAGAGTCATAGAATGTGGAAGCGGGTCTTTCGGCCCAACCTGCCCACACTGGCCAACATGCCCCATCTACACTAGTCCCACCTGCCTGCGTTTGGCCCATATATATCCCTCTAAACCTGTCCTATCCATGTACCTGTCCTAATTCCTTCTTAAATGTTGGGATAGTCCCTGCCTCAACTACCTCCTCTGGCAGCTCATTCCATACACCCACCACTTATTAAAACTTTCCCCCTTAACCTTAAACCTACGTATCCTGGTCCTTGATTCCCCTACTCAGGACAAGAGACTCATTGCATTGTGCATCTACCCAATCTATTCCTCTCGTGATCTTAGACTCGTTTCTTGAGCTCCATGGAGTAGAGTCTCAGCCTGCTCAACCTCTCCCTATAGCTCAGACCCCCTCTAGTCCTGGCAACATGGTTGTAAATCTTCTCTGTACCCTTTCAAGCTTGACGACATTTTCTCATAACTCCATGCAAACCTCCCCAGGTTTTGTTTCCCCTGCCTAGAGTTGTTGATTGTTTGCTGGGCCCGCCTGCCTTGTTCTTTATCCACTAACTTTTATAATATTCCAGGTGCTCAACGTGGAGCAGAATGACTTGAAATCTGTCCCTAGCTCGCTAACGACCTTGGCTCAGCTCCAGACGTTAAATCTAAAAGGTAACAGAGCCTGACTTTACAGTCTGAAGAAGGGTTTCGGCCCGAAACGTCGCCTATTTCCTTCGCTCCATAGATGCTGCTGCACCCGCTGAGTTTCCCCAGCAATTTTGTGTACCAGCCTGACTTTACATTGTGTGTTCTGTGGAGACGGCTCAGTTCAAAGCTCTCATCTAGCCACACTCCTGAGTGGGTGAACTGGAAGCCCACTCACTGTACAGCATTGTTCTTCAATATTGCAAGCCTTTTGGTAATTCTATTGGGAATGGGAGTAAAGCAGTGGGAAGGAACTACAGATGTTGGTTTATACCGACATGCTGGAGTAACTCAGTGCATCAGGCAGCAACTCTGGAGACAATCGATGGCCTGCCCTGCTGAGTCACTCCAGCACTTTGTGTCTATCTTTTGGAGTAAAGTGTATTCAGGATTTGGGTTGGGATAGCAAGATCGAGTCAGTGAATGGAGTTCCCTGCAGTGGGAAAGCCCAGGGTCCAGCCATCCATATTACAGCAGTGTATGTGACCCTGTGATAGTGGAGGCAAACAGCGCACACACGCACGCGCAGACAGAGACACACACACGCACACACCCACACACACACACACACACACACACACACACACACACACACACACACTCACACTCACACTCACACTCACACACACACACACACACACACAGACACTGCAACAGGAAACAATTCTGTGTTGAGTAAAGATTTTATAGAACAGGCAGCCGAGGCCCTTGGGAATAGTCGTGTGGTTTCAGAGTCAGACTGGATTGGACTTTGATCGGACTTTGCTGGCTTTACCTTGCACTAAGTGTTATTCCCTTATCATGCATGTGTACACTATAAATGCCTCGATTGTAATCATGTATAGTCTTTCAGCCGACTGGTTAGCACGCAACAAAAGCTTTCCACTGTACCTCAGTACACGTGACAATAAACTAGACTTTAGAAGGGTCTCTACAGCAGAGATACAATTGGCGGAAGCTGATCAGTGATAGCCTTCAGCAGGGCCTCCAAACCTTGGGGAAGTGCTGTAAACACATCCAGAACCTAACAGGATTTGCCAGGTTAGTGCTTTGACACCTTGAGCTCTCTTTAATTAATGGCAACTTTAAACGCAACTACAGATACCCACTGCAGGTATTTCTACAGCTGCCCTCCAATAATCTCCAATATCCTACGCCATCTCAGTAACACATACAATTCAACTATACTGAGGAGGTATGAGGAAGTTCCCTTAAGATGTTATGTCTGGGTGCGTGGGAAGCTGGGGTTAGGGTGGGTGGGGGGGGGGGGACATTGCCCCAATCTCTGGGTGGAGTCCCCGCATCTCGGGTTGAGGTGTATTGATCGGTAGAATCCCAGACGTGGTGTCAGAGAGGGTTGGCATTTCAGCATGTGGGTGATTTGTGGCTGCCCTCGGTTTGGGTGGGATGTTGTGATTCACTGCAGCGTCGTCCCATTCACCTTCCCCCCTCCCGTTTGCTCCAGGGAACCGGATTCGGAAGCTGCCCGAGTCTCTGAGCGGATTGAAGAGCCTGCGCACACTCGACATTAGTCGGAATCAAATCCGACATCTGCCTCAAGACCTGGCCAACATCAGGACACTGGAGGTAAAATAGTGGCCTGTCCTTGATCTAGGCATCTGTCTGGGGCAGTGCTGGAGACAGGTATCAATAGTGGCGTCTACGAGGCTTCTAGATGGGCACGTGGATGTACAGGTACTGGAGGGGTATAGATTGCTTGCAGGTAGAGGAGATTAGTTTAACTTGGCATCATGTTCAGCAGGGACATTATGGATCAAAGGGCATGTTCCTGTGCCTGACATCCATCTGCAGCATCTTCCTTATTTGACACATTTGGTGTAGATAAGGCAACCACAGTGGCGCAGTGGTAGAGTTGCTGCCTCACAGCGCTTGCAGCGCCAGAGACCCGGGTTCCGTCCCGACTACAGGTGCTGTCTGTACGGAGTTTGTACGTTCTCCCTGTGACCACGTGGGTTTTCTCCAGGTGCCCCGGTTTCCTCTCACATTCCAAATATGTGCAGGTTTGTAGGCCAATTTCCTTCTATAAATCGTCCGTAGTGTGTAGGTACGGGGAATCGTGGGTCAGCACCGACTCGCTGGGCCGAAGAGCCTGTTTCCATGCTGTATCTCTAAACTAAACTAAACTAAATGATCACCTCGGTGCTAAGTGTTATCTTTAAGCTGTCTCCATTTATTGAGTTGTTTCCTATAACAAGCTGAATCTCATTCGGTCACTTAGCAGTTTAAAATGCTGGTTTATTCTGCCAGGATTCACTGTGACAGAAGATTACTGTGTGTATAACGACTGATGTGCCATCATTTAATCATAATAGCTCGGCTGTAAGAAAACTTTAGTGCAGGGATGTGGATAGTCTAATGTAACAGGCTTGCTGTAGCAAGACACAAAATGCTGGAGCATCTCTGGAGCGAAGGAATGGGTGACATTTCGGGTCAAGACCATTCTTCACACTGATGTCAGAGGAGGAGGTGGGACAGAGATAGAATGTAGTCGGAGACAGTAAGACTGGTAGGAGAACTGGGAAGGGAAGGGGATGGAGAGAGAGGGAAAGCAAGGGTTACTTGAAGCTAGAGAAGTCTATGTTCAGACCGATGGGGTGTAAGCTGCCCAAGTGAAATATGAGGTGCTGTGACTATAGTTAGAGTCATCGTGTGTTCCTGGACTAGCATGGCTAGATGGTAACAGTTGCTAAGTAATTGTTCTGTATTTTCGAAGGGAATAAGGTGGGGCACTGGAGGTTCAATGATCCAAGGGCAGGGTTTGATAAGCAATCTATTACCTCTTTTTAAAATAAACAATTATATACCCACTTATATTATAATAAAACCCATTTAGTCAATGTCATTTAGGTGCCAATGTTTAGTTTATAGATACAGTGTGGAAACTGTCCACAGCCTTGGTTGCTCTTGGCACTTTGAGCTGTGTTTTTGTTTTTACAATAGATTTAGTTTTTTGGATATACAGCGTGGAAGCAGGCTCTTCGGCCCATACAGTTCGTGCCGACCAGCGATCACCCATACACTAGTTCTGTCCTACACACACTAGGGACAATTTGCAGAAACTAATTAGCCTACAAACCTGTATGTCTTTGGAGTGTGGGAGAAAAACCAGAGCCCCTTGGAGAAAACCCACCCAGGTCACGGGGAGAACGTGCAAACTCCGTACAAACAGCACCTGTAGTCAGGATCCAGGCTGGGTCTCTGGCGCAGTGCGGCAGCAACTCTACCGCTGCGCCACTGTTTTGGCTGCTGAGGCTGTGGAAATTCCCCCCCCTGATTGTCCACATGTAATCAGCACTCGCCAACCCGACATTGTCAGCAGTTTATAGATATAGGATTGCAGCTGAGAAATATCAGAGTGGGAGTAAGCCAATCTCTGCCAGACCAGCTGGCTTCAGGGTTGATACTAATGAACATGTTGCAGCTGCACCAGCATAAGCTTTCAATCTAATCTGTAACTGACTCCCTGCTCCTTTGTACTTTTACACACCACCCATTCCTCCTCGATTAGATTTCAGTTTCTAATTAATTCCTGCTTATTCATTGTTCTGTATAGAAATGATCTGAGCTCTTGTATTAGATCTCAGTCTGTAAACCGTGCCGGATATCATTAGTTATGGGTTGAACTATCTGAGCCCTTGGTTTGAGTTTCTGCGGAAATATGCTGTGCTATGGCACAATCTAGTTCCTGTCACGTTTAGTTTAGTTGAGAGGTACAGCGCGGAAACAGGCCCTTCAGCCCACCGAGTCCGCACTGACCAGCGATCCCCACACACTAACACTACCCTACACACACAAGGTTCAATTTACACTTATACCAAGCCAATTAACCGACAAACTTGCACGTCTTTGGAATGTGGGTGGAACCCGGAGATCTCGGAGAAAACCCACGCGGTCACGGGGAGAACGTACAGACAGCACACGTAGTCAGGATCAAACCCGGGTCTCTGGCACTGTACGGCAGCAACTCTACCCACTGCACAACCATGCTGCCTTTATGCTGTACATATTCTGAGAATTCTGCTTTGCTGTTTCTCCACCCCATGTTAACTGGTCTTCCCTGCTCTCCTTCCCCTTCACCATTTACTTTCTGGGACCTCTGATAGTCCCTCAGTCTAGATGCAGAGGACATGACCTACCCTCCGCCCAATGTGTGCAGTAATGGAACAGAAGCCATCAAACAGTTCCTGTGCAAAGGTAAGGCTGGCAGGCATGACTTAACTTCATTGGCATAGTTGGCTGAAAGCTGCCTGGCTCACTGAAGGCATCGCATATTGCAAGGAACTAATGCAAGGAGACAAGGAGGAATTTATTTAGTCAGAGGGTGGTGAATCTTTGGAATTCATTGCCACAGAGGCTGTGGAGGCCAAGTCAATGACTGATCTATCTTTCCCCATTCTCGTGCCTTCTCCCCATAACTCCTGACATCCTTACTAATCAAGAACCTGTCAATCTCCGCCTTAAAAATTCTTGATTAGAACGGATGCCAGGGGTTGTGGGGAGAAGGCAGGAGATTGGGGTTAGGACAGAGACATGGTTGAATAGCGGAGTAGATATGATGGGCCGAATGGCCTAATTCTGTTTCTATAACATGTACTTATTAACAAATATCGATTGACTTGGCCTCCGCAGTCTTCTGTGGCAATGAATTCCACCGATTTACCATCCTCTGACTAAAGAAATTCCTCCTCATCTCCTTTCTAAAACAACCCAAAAATAATGGTGACTCTAATGAGAATAAGCAATTGTTTTAAACTCACTAAGGAAATGAATGAGTCTAAACTTTGACTGTTTGACTAACCGAGAAAGCATTGGTCATACTGTTTTGATTATTTCATAAGCGGAAGCAGGCAGTGAAGAATAATATTTGGTTGGTCAGTAGCATCATGTTGAACAGTGTTTTGATTTTTATCGCAGTTTCTCTGCTTTTTATCCTGAGCCTTTGTTACAAGTCTTACTTCCAAGGTGTCATTTGCATTGATAACATTATATACAGACAGATCAGAATAGGAAGAGGCGTTAAAAATGATTGAGTTGATTTGAATACTATATTGTCACATGTGACAAGTTACATTTGCTTACATACCATGCCACGGAATGCAAACAGTTGCCACATAAAGGGCGCTTCCAAGTTACAAATCCCCCCCCCCCCCCCCCGCCAGTTCTCCCCTCCCCTCACGGAAGTCCCCCCACGCCAGGTCCTCCTTTGTTTCTTCCCACAGCAGCGGCGTCCTCACTTCCACGTGGTCCGCCCCTCGTCCGTCTGTCGGGCTATGATTAAGGGTCTCTACCCGAAACGTCACCTATTCCTTGTGCCTGGCCCACTTAGTTACTCCAGCACTTTGTGTGTATCATGGGTGTGAAGTAGCCTGGCTGGGTGCCTGGCAGTGGGTGGTACGTGGATGTAAGCCTCTTGATTGTGCTTGTGCCCTAGAGCTGGGGGTGGAGTACATGCCTCCGTCGCAGTGCCTGCTCCCTGTGCTGGAGAGTGACGGGAAGGTGGCGAGCAGCGACGACATCGAGGGCAACTTCCAACAACGGGTGCTGGAGGCAGAGAAGTGGCAGGTATGGGGCGCATCGTGTGTGGGAAGGAACTGCAGGTGCTGGTTTACACTGACGATAGACACAAAGTGCTGGAGTAACGCAACGGGACAGGCAGCATTTCTGGAGAGAAGCAATGGGTGATGTTTCGGGTTGAGGCCCTTCAGTCTCGACGCAAAACGTCACCCATTCCTCTCTCCAGCTTTTTGTGTCTATCTTGCATGCGAGATGTGTGGTCTCGACCCACAATCTAAGCTCAGCGATGAATGAAGACAACTCTACACTGCAACAGAGTGGTGTACAACCTCATATCCTCCATCAGCTGATTGGGTTAGTCCAGTGTATGTGGCATAGTGGTAGAATTGCTGCCTCTGGTCTGATAAACCAAACACCCGGGTTCCATCCTGACTACAGGTGCTGTATGTACGGAGTTTGTACATCCTCGCTTTGACCGGGTGTGTAGATCAATCAAGCGCCTTGAGTATTAGAAAGGCGCTATATAAATCCCATCCATTATTATTATTATTGCTGATTGTGATCCATGTCTGGTCTTGTTGTTACTGACCCGATCTATGATCCATGATCCATACCGGGTCTTCACCATGTCATCTGGTGGTACGCAGTATCTAAGACTCAGTTTAATCTACGATGCTGAGCCTTACAGAAGCCAATGTTATGGTCTCTGTATTCTTAATAAAGTACTTTTAATGAAGTCTAATTACATAGTGTTACTCATACTTCATCCAGTGTGGGTTTTCTCCGGGTGCTCCGGTTTCCTCCCACATTGGCTTCTGTAAATTGTCCCTCGTGCGAAGGATGGAACTGGTGTACGGGTGATCGTTAGTCGGCGAGGACTCGGTGTTTCCACTCAGTACCTCTAAGACTAAATGTGTTCAGATTTAAAATCAAGCAATCAGTGGACCCTGAATATGCAGTTACAACACATTGTGAAATTCACCACAGTCCACTTGTGATATCACTTCCTCAACAAAGTGTGGCTGGTTTTGGAAGGATTTCCTGGAGAATGCATATTAACTGTTCGATATCCCTTTCTTCATTCAGAGGGTGGTGAATCTGTGGAAATATTTGCCACACAAGGCTGCAGAGGCCAAGTCAGTGGATATTTTTAAGGCAGAGATAGATAGATTTATGATTAGAAAGTAGGTGCAGGAGTAGGCAATTCGGCCCTTTGAGCCAGCACCGCCATTCAATATGATCATGACCGATCATCCAGAATCAGTACCCTACTTTTTCAGCCATGATCGCAATGATCGCGGTGCTGGCTCGAAGAACCCAATGGCCTCCTGCACCTATTTTCTATGTTTTTCCCATATCCCTTGATTCCATTAGCCCTAAGAGCTATTTCTAACTCGCTTGAATACTTGATTAGTTTGGATGTCAGATGTTATGGGGGAAAAGGCAGTAGAATGAGGTTAAGAGGGAGAGATAGATCAGCCATGATTGAATGGAGGAGTAGACTTGATGGGCCGAATGGCCTAATTCTACTCCTTTTCCATATGACTATCTAAAAAATCATCCAATTCCTTCTTGAATGTACTCAGTGACTGATGTCATCAATGCAAACTGATATGTTATTGTGGCCTGAATTATGAAAAGCTTTGTTTCATTGCAGAACAAGTTCATGGACTATGAAAAGAGGAAGGTAAGAAAACATGTTTGACAATTATTTAACGATAAATAAATTGGATTATATTTAATAATTGATTTGTGTATAGGGCCCCGTTTTGTAGACACACACACTTGCCCTCACTGCACAGAACATCGACTATCCAATCCCGTGTCTAATACTGTTGGATAGAGTTCCCACAGACTACACGCTAATCCATTATTACCATTTGTACAGCATCCTCACGGTCAAAATCCATTCTCACTCTCAGCATGTACTGAAATCTTCAATGGATTCAGCAAGATATAGATGAGTTGAAATATGGCAGAGAAATGGCAGGTGAAGTTTAATCTGGGCAATGTTGTAGTATGAGGGGAAAGTGTAGGGAGGAGGGAGCTCCCGGTGAGTGCCACACGGCAGTGGTGCTGGACGGTGCCAGGCCGCAGGCAGAGCAAGGAGAGATGTCGGGGAGAGGGGACGGCACCTGAGTCTATCTTGCCTCTCGTCCACAGGAACAGAAGCAGCAGGAGAAGCTGGACTTTGAGAGGAGGCTTGACGAGGACCAGCGGGAAAGGACGCAGCTAATGTTGCAGGACAGCAGCCACAAGGAGCAGGTCCTGCAGGCTGTCAAAAAGGTAAGCAAGACAAGAAGCAGGGTCACCATGGTGCTTCAGTTTCAATTTAGTTTATTGTCACGAGGTACAGTGTAAAGCCTTTTGTTGCGTGCTAACCAGTCCGAGGGTCATGGGAGAGATAGATAGTAGTTCTGGTTGTGGTAGGATGGTTCAGTTGCCTGATAACAGCTGGGAAGAAACTGTTCCTGAATCTGGAGGTGTGTGTTTTCACACTTCTATACATTTTGCCTGATGGGAGAGGGGAGAAGAGGGAGTGGTCTGGTGCAACCTGCCTCTGGATGAATGTTGGTGGATCAAGTTGTGGAAAGACAGGAATAAATAAATGAAGGTAGACACAAAGTGCTGGAGTAACTCAGCGGGACAGGCAGCATCTCTGGAGGGAACCCATTCCTTCTCTCCAGAGATGCTACCTGTCCCACTGAGTTACTCCAGCATTTTGTGTCTCCCTTCTATTTAAACCAGCAACTGCTGTTCTTTCCTATCCAATAAATAAATGAAGCTGTTCTTTGCTGGCATTCCTGGCCAGAGTTTACTGCCTGCTTGCTGGATCTTGTTGCCCTGCCGTCCTGTGCTCCATATCCACCCACGTCTGCACTCTCTCTTCCACAGGAACAAGGGAAACTGGACCAGGGTCTTCGAGACCAACAGCGCTACATGGATGACGAGCATCAGAGACTGCTGGAGGAGCTGAAACAAGGAGAGGATGGAGCCATGAGCCTTATCCATAACCTGCTGGTGGACAGTGAGAGGTGAGGTGGTCGGGGCAGCGACGGTGACTAATGTGTTTCTGGTACGATGCCGACTCTCTCACTTCCAATACTGTAGAGTGGTAGAATCACACAGTGTGGAACAGGCTCTCTGTCCCGACTCGTCCATGCGGTCGCAGATGCCCCATCTAAGCTGGTCCTATTTGTTGCCATTTGGTCCATATCCATCTGAACCCTTCCCATCCATGTACCTGTCCAAGTGTACTCTCTGACCAGTGCTTGCTGCCAGGACTGTGATGGGTAATTGGATTGGTGACTGTCGACAGAAACATTGTGTTATACCTGTACCCTGAATCTGGCTTTACTTGGGATAGGAACAGACACAACATAATACGTCTTGTAGAACAGTGGAGAGTATCTGGAACAAGATGGTTTATTGTAGGCCTGAGCAGTGTGCACTGACAAACACTCTGAGAAAACCCAAAGTGTTTCAAAGATTCACAGTACCTACAGCATTTTATATTCTCACATCACAATGGTTACTTGTAAATTCTACATTTGTAAAATAAGTTATCATTGATCAATGTCTCTGTAATCTTTCATCTTTGTCTTTCTCCAGAGTTGTTCCTGGAGACGGATTTGAACTAGTTAAGCACAGGTGGGGATACTACCAGTGAACCACGCTGACATGGTCAAGGGTTGGTTTCACGTTGAGCTTCTTCTCCAAGTGTTTGGATCGTCACTTGCTGGACTGATGGCTCAAAATAGCTGTGTTGTGTCACATGTTCTAGGAGCAGAATTAGACCATTCGGCCCATCAAGTCTAATCCGCCATTCAATCATAGCTGATCTATCTTTCCCTCTCAACCCCATTCTCCTGCCTTCACCCCATACTAATCAAAATTGGACAGTAGTCTTGGATAGTGGTGCTTGGGTAGTAGTCGGGCCTCGATGTTGTTGAGTGACCTGAACCAGACCTTTGAACAGAGACCCAGCCTAAATTTATCACAACTGTTGAGTCTATTGGAAGTACTAACATTCTCATTTGTATTCTTGATTAAAAAAAGTTTGATAGGCAATGAAGGAGAGAGAGGAAAGAGGTTGTTCCTTTTACGTAATTCCCTTCATCGTGTATCTGTACTGTGGACGGCTGGGTTTATAATCATGTATTGTACTTCTGCTGAGTATTTAGCACGCAGCAAAAGCTTTTCACTGTACTTGGGCAACTCAAATGTGTGGACGTACCTGGACTTCTGCTCTCTACGCTGCTTACTAACAAAATGAGATTAAATATTAAGCTAAAGTTTATCATTAAGATTTTTAAAATCTTAACTGTTTCCCTTTCAGAAGAAAGCAGAACTCAATGCTGATAGAATCACTGGAAAAGGAGAGGTGAGAATTTAGTCAAGAGGATTTAATTGTCATTTGAACTGAAACAGAACAATGACATTTGCACTTGCAGCAACATGACCAGGTCTGCAGCAACATGACCAGGTCTGCAACACACTGTAAAACAAACAAAAAGAGAAGTTTATTTTAAACCCTATATTAGTGCAAAATATAATAAAATCACTCACACAACCATGACATTTTGAAGATCGAAGTTTAGTTGTTGTTTGTAGTGTTCAATAGCCTGGTGGCTGTAGGGAAGAAGCTGTTCCTGAACCTGGACGTTAGATTTTTCAGGCTCCTGTATCATCCCTACAGCAGGAGTGAAATGAGTGTGTGGCCAGGGTGGTGTGGGTCTCTGATGATGCTGGCTGTCTCTTGGAGGCAGTAACTCCTGTAGATCCCTTCGATAGTGGGGAGGTCAGTACCCGTGATGGACTGGGCAGTGTTCACCACATTTAGTGATCCAGCTCCTTGGTTTGCCTGGTCCATGTACTCATAGCTGGCACCCTGTGCTTCTGAGATGGTTTATCTGACTCACTGGTGTCCGTGGCACCAGTAACTAGGTCTTGGGCTTTGTGTTGGCCAATAAGAAGTGTCTAGCCCAGCATGAAATGCTGTCTTCTTCCCAGCCTGTTTTATCATGTACCCTTCCAAGAAATAGTTTAGTTTAGAGATACAGCATGGAAACAGGCCCTTCGACCCACCGAGTCCACGCCGACCAGCACTAGCACTATCCTACACATACTGGGGACAATTTTCAATTTTTCTGAAGCCAATTAACCTACAAACCTGCACACCTTTGGAGTGTGGGAGGAAACCAGAGAAAACCCACACGGTCACAAGGAGAATGTACAAACTCCGTACAGACAGTGCCCGTAGTCAGGATCAAACCCGGGTTTCTGCCGCTGTGAGGCAGCAACTCTATCACTGCGCCACCGTGCATGTTCCTCCTGTTCTCCCGTTCTTTGTTAATAAAACAATGAAATGGGAAATATTACTGAGGGAACTACACAATGTTCAGTGGCTCATTGAGGATCTACACTCAGAGGAGAAGGCAGCAAAATGGTATTGGGAGGCAGAGATCAGCCATGAATGAATGGGGGAGTAGAATCGATGGGCCGAATGGCCTATATCTACTCCAAGAACTTGTGAACTTGTGTTGTAAACATTGCCTCCTCTCTGCCATCTACAGGGTAAGAATGGAACAGTTGATGACAATAACACAGGAGGAGAACGAGAGACTGCGAAAGAAGGAGGTGGCAGGTAAGCATGTGGGAAACTGAGATGTATTCTCTGTTATTTGAGATTGGAGCATTGTGTGTCGATATATTTTTCAATCCGTTTGCTAAGATGGATGTACTGCTGAGTTGCTGTATGGAGCACCGTCTGAAAGGGGGAGTTGAGCTGCAAGTTCTCAGCAGGACTTAGTTTTAGTTTAGTTTAAAGATACAGAGCGGGAACAGGCCCTTCAGCCCACCGAGTCCATGCCGACCAGCGATCCCCGCACACTAGCACCTTCCTACAGGGACAATTTACAATCTTTTACCAAAGCCAATTAACCTGTAAACCTGTAGGTCTTCGGAGTGTGGAAGAAAACCGTGGAAGTACCCGGAGAAAACCAATGCAGTCATGGGGAGAACATAAACTCCATACGGGCAGCACCTGTAGTCAGGATCGAACCCGGTTCTCTGGAGCAGCAACTCTACTACTGAGCCACCGTGCCACCCTGCGTTGTTCATCATTAGTCAAGCTTGTAGTTCCCATTCCAGCCCTCTGAGCATGGAAACTAGGATGGCATTCCAGACTATCAGAATAAAAGGACATTCCCTTAGAAAGGAGATGAGGTGGAATCTCTTCAACCAGAGGATGGTGAATCTGTGGGATTTTGCCACAGACGGCTGTGGAGGCCAAGTCATTGGTATTTTTAAAGTGGAGATTGACAGGTACTTGATTAGTGCGGGCATCAGGGGTTATGGGGAGAAGGCAGGAGAATGGGGTTGAGAGAGAAAGGTAGATCAGCCATGAATGAATGGCAGAGAAGACTATTTGTGCCGAATGCTTTCATTCTTTTCCTAAAACTTATAAACTTATCCCTCCATAACAGTTCCCAAAATAACCAGATGGTAAAACATAATTCACTGACACAGCTACAGAGAAAGTGCAGAAAGGGTGGCAACAAGGGTGGTTTCCAGATCCACAATCCCAGCTAATGAGAGGACTATTCAGTAGTTTGATAACAGTGGAGGGGGGGGGGGTGGGGGGGGAGCTGTTCTTGAATCTGCCGATAAGGCCGATAAGTACTTTCAAACTTTTATGTCTTTTGTCTGATGGGAGAGGGGGGAAGAGAGAATGTAACGCAACACGTATCAGTCCGGAGGTCCCAGCGCAGTGTACTGAAGATAGACACAAAAAGCTGGAGTCACTCAGCGGATCAGACAACATCTCTGGAGAGAATGAATGGGTGACGTTTCAGGTCGAGACCCTTTCTCAGTCTGAAGAAGGATCTCAACCCGAAATGTCACCTATTCCTTTTCTCCAAAGATGCTGTCTGGCCCACTGAGTTACTCTAGCTTTTTGTGCATATCTTCAGTTTAAACCAACATCTGACTAGTGGGGTGCTGCAAGGCTCGGTGCTGGGACCCCAGTTAGTTACAATATATATTAACAATTTAAAGGAGGGAATTAAATATGACATCTCCAAGTTTGTGGATGACACAAAGCTGAGTGGCAGTGTGAGCTGTGAGGAGAATGCTATGGGAATGCAGGGTGATTTGGATAAGTTGGATGAGTGGGCAGATGCATGGCAGTTGCAGCATAATGTGGATAAATGTGACGTTACCCACTTTTGTGGCAAGAACAGGAAGGCAAATTATTATCTGAATAGTGTCAGATTAGGAAAAGGTGAGGTGCAACGAGACCTGGGTGTCCTTGTACATCAGTCACTGAAAGTAAGCATGCAGGTACAGCAGGCAGTGAAGAAAGCTAATGGCATGTTGGCCTTCATTGTGAGAGGATTTGAGTTTAGGAGGTCCTACTGCAGTTGTACAGGGCCCTGGTGAGACCTCACCTGGAGTATTGTGTGCAATTTTGGTCTCCTAATTTGAGGAAGGACATTGTTGCTACTGACGGAGTGTAGCGTAGGTTCACCAGGTTGATTCCCGGGATGGTGGGACAGTCATATGTTAATAGAATGGAGCGGTTGAGCTTTTTAGATTTAAATCTGCAATTTAGAAGGATGAGAGGGAATCTCATAGAAACATATAACATTCTTAAAGCAGGAAACATTTTCCCAATTTTGGGGGAGTCCAGAACCAGGGGTCACAGTTTATGAATAAGGGGTAGGACATTTAGGACTGAGATGAGGAAAAAACTTTTCACCCAGAGAGTTGTGAATCTGTGGAATTCTCTGGCACAGAAGGCAGTGGAGGCCAATTCACTGGATGTATTCAAGAGGGAGTTAGATTTAACTCTTAGGGCCAAAGGAATCAAGGGATATGGGGAGAAAGCAGGAACGTTGTACTGATTTTGGATGATCATCCATGATCATATCGAAGGGCTGAATGGCCTCCTCCTGCACCTATTTTTTACGGAATACCTGAGTGTTCAGTACCCAATCTCCTCTTTGTTCTTGCAGCTGCTATGCAGGAGATGCTGTCTGATAGCTCCACGAACAAACTCCTGCACATGATCTACGAGACAAGGCGCCAGCAGTTGGTGGATGAAGCCAGCTCAAGGTACAGAGTAAGCACAGAGTTCCCACTGCCATGGCTGCTCTCACTTTCCTTCATTAGCTCATATCATAAGTGATAGGAATAGAATTAGGCCATTCGGGCCATCAAGTATACTCCGTCCGTCATTCAATCATGGCTGATCATGAATTAATCGTGTCGATAGATCAGTGGATGATGCAGTCAACCTAGGCCAGCACTTCATCCTCCAGCACTACACCACCAGGGGGACCTATGCAAGGATTTTAGCTCTGCATTCAACACCATTGTGCCAGAGCCATTTTCTATGTATATCGTGTTATCCTTGCGAGCAAAGCACCAAAGCAAATCCTTGCATGTATACATACTTGGCTAATAAAATCTATTCAAATCAATTCAATTCTATCTATCCCTCCTAACCCAAATCTCCTGCCTTGTCCCTGTAATCTCTATTATTTTGTACACCTCTGTAAGACCCTTCATCCTCCTGCGCTCCAAGGAATAGAGTCCCAGCCTGCTCAACCTCTCCCTATAGCTCAGAACCTCGAGTCCTGCCAACATCCTCGTAAATCTTCTCTGAACCCGTTTCAGCTTGACAACGTCTTTCCTATATCATGGTACGCAGAGCTGAACACAATACTCTAAATGTGGGCTCACCAACGTTATATATAGCTGCAACATAACCTCCCAACTTCTATACATAATACTCTGAGTGATGAAGGCCAGTGTGTTGAAAGCTTTCTTGAGCACCCTATCACCCTATGATTATCTTTTTCTTTTTTACACCAAATGCTGAAAGGACTCAGCAGGTCAGGCAGAATCCGTGCAGGGAATAGCCAGTGTTTCGAGTCTTCAGGCCCCGATGAAGGGTGCCAACACAAAACGTTGCTTGTCCATTCCCTCCACAGATGCCACGGCCATAGAGCCCGTACGTGAAGTGTGAGTGATTGAATGGACAGCTCCAACGATGCTAACCCCGATGCTGGCCCTTCTGTTTTACAGCATGGTGGAAAGGGATGGGAGACTTCAGCAAATTCAGATCTTGCAACAAATGGATCAGAACAAGACCATTGGGCAAATCCTGAGTGAGGTGTGTATCTTGTTTACAATCCTCGTTGCGATCGGGTTGAATAGGACTGAAGATGCAAGTGAAGCTTCGAAGAGAAGTCATTTTACAATGCGCAGCGCTGCACGGTGGCGCAGCCAGCGGTAGAGTTGCTGCTTCACAGCTCCACAAACCCGGGTTCAATCCTGACTACGGGTGCTGTCTGTGTGGAGTTTGTACGTTCTCCCCGCGTGGGTTTTCACCGGGTGCTCCCACACTCCAAAGACCAAGGTTTGTAGGTTAATTGGCTTTGGTCAAGACTGTAAATTGTCCCTAGATTGTAGGATAGTGTTAGTGTGCATGGTGATTGCTGGTTGGCATGGACTCAGTGGGCTGAAGGGCCTGTTTCTGTACTGTATCTCTAAACTAAACTAACCCAAGAATTGTATTTGCATAATGCCTTATTACAGCTAAAACATCTTGAAAGGATTCAATATAATAATTGTTTGAATATAAAATGCAAGACAGTAGTAGATGCCGTTATGTTTCTCTCTCAACAGCAATGGGATAAATGGGCAAATGTGTTTGTGTTCAAAAATCAGCTTCCCTGTTATTTAAAACGGGCTCTCTTGTAATGAGGGCCGAATGGACCTCATTTAAACATCTGACAGTCCGGCAGATGTTCAGGAGAGGACACAGAGTGCTGGAGTAACTCAGCGGGTCAGGCAGCATCTGTGGAGAACAGGGATAGGTGACGTTTCACAGAGTGCTGGAGTAACTCAGCGGGTGCAGCAGCATCTATGGAGCTAAGGAAATAGGCAACGTTTCGGGCCGAAACCCTTCCGGGTTTCGACCCGAAACGTTGCCTATTTCCAGAAGGGTTTCGGCCCGAAACGTTGCCTATTTCCTTAGCTCCATAGATGCTGCTGCACCATAACTCAGCGGGTCAGGCAGCATCTGTGGAGAACATGGATAGGTGACGTTTTGGGTAAGATCCTTCTTCAGACTGTGTAGAGAGTGGGCTGGGGGATGCAAGTGTGTAGGGAATGGATGAGAAAATGGGATATTTTCATGCTATACCTTTAAAGATATTCTGTGTTTTTATATTTAGGATGAGATGCAGAAGATTGCATTTGAAGCACTGCAGGTGAAGAAGGACAGAAGGCACACGCGCATCAGAGACCAGGTGAGCTCGTTGCACCTGGCACAGGTGAGCCGTGCTGGGGGATGGAACGCCGGCTTCACCCAGGCACCACTCCCTGGTGACTCGCTGTCACATGCGCTGCACCCAGTGAGGATTGGGCAGGTTCCAGCACCAGGTGTATGGGAGAGGGGCACAGTCACCCACACCCACTGCACCTCACTGGCTGCACTACACCCACACACTTGTTGTTAGTTCTGCTTTCTCTATTTCCTTGTCTTCCTTTCTCTTTGTTCCTTTTTACTTCTTTCATAAACCACTTTGTTCTCCACTGGGGCGGCACAGTGGCGCAGCGGTAGAGTTGCTGCCTCACAACCGCAGAGACCTGGGTTCGATGCTGACTACGGGAGCTGTCTGTACGGAGTATGTTCGTTCTCCCCCTGACTGCGTGGGTTTTCTCCGGGTGCTTCCACATTCCAAAGACGTGCAGGTTTGTGGGTTAAACTGGCCTCTAAATTGTGCCTGGTCTGTAGGGATTGGATGTAAACACGACTGATATTGAACGGGTGATCGATGGTCAACGTGGACTCGGTGTCTCCATGCTGTAGCTCTCTAAACTTTCCTCTTATTTATCTTTCTTTTTCCTTTAATCAACGACAATTTGTGTTAACATAAGTTGCCGATTGAAGCGAATGTTCTAGGCACATCAAAGAAAGGCAAGGAAATAAGATATCAAAGACAGGACGACTATAGTCTGGGGAAAGGGGAGAGGTTGGGCAAGGACAGAGTGCTGGAGTAACTCAACGGGTCAGGCAGCATCTAGAGAGAAGGAATGGGTGACGTTTCACAGAGTGCTGGAGTAACTCAGCGGGTCAGGCAGCATCTGTGGAGAAGATGGATAGGTGATGTTTCACAGAGTGCTGGAGTAACTCAGCGGGTCAGGCAGCATCTAGAGAGAAGGAATGGGTGACGTTTCATGTTTCTTCAGAAGAAGGGTCTCGACCTGAAACGTCACCCATCCCTTCTCTCCAGAGATGCTGCCTGTCCCCCTTATGTATCTATACACTATAAATGGCTCAATTGCAATCATGTATTGTCTTTCCGCTGACTGGACACAACAAAGGCTTTTCACTGTCAGAAGGAACTGCAGATGCTGGTTTAAATCGATGATAGACACAAAATGTTGGAGTAACTCAGCAGGACAGGCAGCATCTATGGAGAGAAGGAATGGGTGACTTTTCGGGTTGAAACGAAGGGTCTGAAGAAGGCTCCTGTAACTTCTTCCCGATGGCAGGGGTGAAATGAGTGCGTGGCCAGGGTGGTGTGGGTCTCTGTTGATGCTGGCTGTCTTTTTGAGGCAGCGACTCCAGTAAATCACTTTGATGGTGGGGAGGTCAGAGCCGGTGATGGACTGGGCAGTGTTCACAACTACTAAACTAAATGAATGGATCCACAAGCAAGCCAGAGTCCACTCTCTGCAGCATCCTTCATCCCATCTTGCATACGCTGTTATTATTTTTACCATTGTCTAGCCAGCCAGCCAGCAGTTGCTGGTGGGTAGTGAAGCAACCTCATACCATCCACATGTCTAATCAACCTTTTTGTTTTGTTTTGCACCATTCAGATCAAATTGATTGAGAATGAGTTAATGCAGCTGACACAGCTCGAGTTAGACAGAAGAGAGAATGCCTTGGAGAACCTTCAGGTAGGGTGGGCAATCTCCTGAGCAGCACAGTTTATGGGTGATCGGTAAAGTAGCGTCAGGCCTGGGATAGTGGCTCCTTCTCCACCCTCTGGGCTGCCGTTCCCCCCCAGCCTGCTCCGTGCCTGCAGCCTGCAGCATGTGTTTGTTCATCTAAAGGAGCGCCCTGCGTCTATTTCTCACTTACCATTCATGCTGCCACCTCCACCCTTGCTCTCCGCGCCACCACAGCTCACCGGCACACTTGGGGGCGGGGGTCTCCTCTCCTCACAACTTCCTCTCCACCCAGGCTTGGTTGGCACAGTTCATGACTTCTTGCCTCTGACTGCTGCTGTGTCAACCTGTTGAAACGTAGAAACAAACAACTGCAGATGCTGGTTGGTACACACAAAGACACAGAGTGCTGGAGTAACTCAGCGGGTCAGGCAACATGGATATGTGATGATTTGGGTTGGTCTGAAGAAGGGTCTCGACCTGAAACGTCACCTATCCACGTTCCCCAGAGATGCTGCCTGTCACCCAGGCTGTGCTTGTTGTACCCCTCTGTCCCTGCAGGAGTCGCTGGCGAGTGAGCGGCTGGCACTCGGTGACCTGCTGCAGCAACTGCTGAAGGAGAGGAATCTGCGGGAGAAAGAGCTCCATGACCTGCTGGTACGTGTGTGTGTGTGGGGGGGGATTACGTGTGTGGGTGTGTGGGGATACGTGTGTGTGTGGATAAGTGTGTGTGTGTGTGGGGGGATTACGTGTGTGTGTGTGGGGGGATACGTGTGTGTGTGGGGGTAAATGTGTGTGGGGTACTTGTGTGTGGGGATAAGTGTGTATGTGTGTGTGGGGGTACGTGTGTGTGTGTGTGTGGGGGGGGTGCGTGTGTGTGTGGGGGTAAATGTGTGTGGGGGGGTACGTGTGTGTGGGGGGTACGTGTGTGGGGGTGTGTGGGGATAAGTGTGTGTGTGGGGGTACGTGTGTGTGTGGGGGGGTAACTGTGTGGGGGGTGTGTGTGTGTGTGGGGGTATCTGTGTGGGGGTATGTGTGTGTGTGGCGGTATGTGTGAGTGTGTGGGGGTATGTGTGAGTGTGGGGGTATCTGTGTGGGTATGTGTGAGTGTGGGGGGGTATGTGAGTGTGTGTACGTGTATGTGGTACGTGTGTGTATGTTGTACGTGTGTGTGTGGGGGTATGTGAGTGTGTATGGCAGTCCTGTGCTCCACGGAATAGTCATAGCCTGCTCAGGGAGAACAACATCCTTGTGAATCTTCTTCTGAACTTTAGAGATACAGCGTGTGCTGCCATACTCTTGTCTTATAACTTTAGACAGTCTTTAGAGAAACACCGAGTCCGCGCCGACCAGCGATCCCCGCACACTAACACTATCCTACAAACACTAGGGACAATTTACAATTTTACCAAAGCCAATTAACCTACAAACCATTACATCTTTGGAGTGTGGGAGGAAACCGGAGCTCCTGGAGAAAACCCACACAGTCACAGGGAGAGCGTTTGAATTCTGTACAGACAGCACCCGTAGTCGGGATCGAACCCGGGACCTTGGGGTTGTGAGGCAACAACTCTACCGCTGCACCACCGTGCTGCCCTGCAACAGGGTGACCAAAACTGAACACTATACTCCAAATGTGATCTCACCAATGTCTGGTACAACATAGGAGGTTTGAGTTGGAACTGCCAGATGTGTTAGGGGCTGGATTATGAGGTGTAGTGAGATGGTTTGGGATGGGGAGTGAGTGAGTGGGGGTCTGCGGTTCGCTGAGTTTTGTTTTCCTTTCAGGTGGAAATTGAGAAGAAGCACGAGACCAGTCAGGAGAATTACTGGCTGATTCAGTACCAGCGGCTGATGGACAAGAAGCCCCTGTCTCTCCGGGCACAGGTATAGATCCACTGGTCAAGGCACCGACCGCTCAAACATGTACAAACTAGGAACTGCAGATGCTGGTTAATACACACAAGGACACAAAGTGCTGAAGTGACTCAGCAGGTCAGGCAGCATCTCTGAGGAACATGGATAGGCGACATTTCAGGTTGACCCCGAACAGTTGCTTGACCTGTTAACCCAGTCTCCACTACCTGTGACTAAATTTTAACGATCATAAGACAGGAGCAGAATTAGGTCATTTGGCCCATCAAGTCTAACCCGCCATTCATTCATGACTGATCTATCTTTCCCTCTCAACCCCATTCTCCTGTCTTCAACCCATAACCCCTGACACCCATACTAATCAAAAATGGGTCGATCTGCTCCTTAAAAATATCCACTGACTTGGCCTCCACAGCCGTCTGTGGCAATGAATTCCACAGATTCACCACCCTCTGGCTAAAGCCATTCCTCCTCATCTCTTTCCTAAAGGAACGTCCTTTTATTCTGAGGCTGTGACCCCTGGTCGTAGACTCTCCCACTAGTGGAAACATCCTCTCCACACCCACACTAACGAGCCATTCACAGTGTAGATACACGATCAAGGGAATAATGTTTAGTGCAATATAAGATAATGCAAGAACACTCATCCCAGGTCCCTCGTCCCCACCCTCAGCATCCTGCTTGTTCCGGATTGTTCTATAGTCAGACGGTTAACCTTTTGCCGTGTGATTGTGTGCAGGAGGAGGGTGTGGAGAAAGGGCTGGTGGACCTGCTGTCCGCGCTGTCGGCTGACCAGTACCTGCCGCTCTTTGCCCAACAGCGAATCACTCTGAAGATGCTGCGGTACATGACGATGGAGGATCTGGAGAAGGTAGGTGGGCCACTCGTGGACAGGAGCACTCCGCCGTTTATATTGTGGGAGTCAGCGTGGAGAAAGGTGTAGGAAATGAGTTCCACTGTTCTTATCACCTCTTCCACAGACAACAATAGACCTTTGTGGGCTCCACCTTCCCTTGGTCATCGGTGCTGGCCCTGATTTGTTTTCATACCTCTGGTTTCCCTCTCCCCTGTCTCTCAGTCTGAGGAAGGGTCTGAACCCGAAATGTCACCCATTCCTTTTCTCCAGAGACGCTGCCTGTCCCGCTGAGCCCCTCCACAGGGAAGCTAGGTCACAATTTACCAGAATACCTCCAACAGGGGCGACACAGTGGGAGAGTTGCTGCCTCACAGCGCCAGAGACCCAGGTTTAATCCTGATCACGGGTGCTGTCTGTACGGAGTTTGTACGTTCTCCCCGTGACCTGCGTGTGTTTTCTCCGGGTGCTCGTTTCCTCCCACACTGCAAAGACGTGCAGGTTTGTAGGTTATTTGGCTTCAGTAAAATTATAAATTGTCCCTAGTGTGTGTTGGATAGTGTTAGTGTGTGGCGATCGCTGGTCGGTGCCGACTCGGTGGGCCGAAGGGCCTGTTTCCACACTGTATCTCTAAACTAAGCTAGTGTTTCAGAAGCACCTTGTGCAGGCAGTCCCACTCTCTGGGAAAGGAAGTCTCTTTATTGGCTGTTGGGTGTGCGATGCTTCTCCAGCTGGTGCAGGTAAAGTGCCGTCACCACCATGTTCACCTCTGTCCACAGATTGGGGTGAAGGAGAGCAGATTGCAGCGTGCTATCGTGGGCCGTGTAGAAGAGCTTCTGCCTGAAGGAGGTAACTGCACCAAGACCATTTTGTCAATCTCCCTCCCACTTCCCTCAAACACAACCTTTCCCTAATGCTGTGGACCTGCTCAGTAAAAGCTGCAGTAACTCAGCGGGACAGGCAGCATCTCCGGTGAAAAAGAATGGGTGATGTTTTGGGTCAAGACCCTTCCTCAGACCCGTTTCATGTCTCGACCCAAAGCGTTACCCATTCCTTCTCTCCGGAGATGCTGCCTGTCCCACTGAGTTACTCCAGCTATCTTTGGGATCTGTCTTTGGGAAAAGCACAAGCCCACCGATCCGTCGCACTCACACTGGGACAAAGCTGCCTCAGTGAGGGAGGGCTGTGGGCGCCACAGGTGGGGTGTTCATTCTGTTCTCCGTCTCTCTGCTCTGGGTTCAGTGTGAGGTGCGTGAAGCACCGGTCTCCCAGTAGCTGCTTCCCCAGCTGGTGTGACATGCTGGCAGACTTGTGGGGGTGTGGGCAGGGGTTGTATCTGTGCTTGTGGGGGTGTGGCAGTGACGGACTTGTGGGGGTGTGGGCAGGGGTTGTATCTGTGCTTGTGGGGGTGTGGCAGTGACGGACTTGTGGGGGTGTGGGCAGGGGTTGTATCTGTGCTTGTGGGGGTGTGGGCAGGGGTTGTATCTGTGCTTGTGGGGGTATGGCAGTGACAGACTTGTGGGGGTGTGGGCAGGGGTTGTATCTGTGCTTGTGGGGGTATGGGCAGGGGTTGTATCTGTGCTTGTGGGGGTATGGCAGTGACGGACTTGTGGGGGTGTGGGCAGGGGTTGTATCTGCTTGTGGGGGTGTGGGCAGGGGTTGTATCTGTGCTTGTGGGGGTATGGCAGTGACGGACTTGTGGGGGTGTGGGCAGGGATTGTATTGGCACAGTTGACCCCACTACAGACAGGGCGACCACCCACTGCCGCTGGTAAATCGCAACCCTGGCCTGATCGCTCGTGTGATTTGATTTTCCCGTAGACTGGAGATTGCCGGCTGTACCAGCGAAGGAGGTTGCTGCAGATTGGGACAAGCGTGAGCCCAGTGCACCTGTGGAGGATGAGAATGAGGCCGGGCCCTCTGCTCCACCACAGCCCAGTGCGCCCGTCACTGAAGAGGTGGTGGCTCAGGCAGAGTGTGTGGTCTGTATGGAGCGAGAGGTAAGCAAACAGCCCGTGATAGACACAAAAAGCTGGAGTAACTCAGCGGGACCAGCAGCATCTCTGAAGAGAAGCAATGGGTGATGTTTCGGGTCGAGACCCTTCTTCAGACTCAAAGGCTTCTTCAGCTGGATTCGGCCTTGGTGAACATTAGCTTTCTTTAAAACCGTCCAAAGGTGCTTGGTGAAGGAATTGAGGATGTGTGTTCCTGAATGGTGTGAACGTTTTCATCAGATTCAGTGAAGGCAGTGGTCCTGTTTGTCTAAGTGAAGAAGGGTCTCGACCCAAATTGTCGTCTCTTCCTTTTCTCCACCGATGCTGACTGACCCACTGAGTTACTCCAGCTTTTTGTCTTTTTCTTGTTTGAATAATTGGACCCAGATCTCAGACAGGTGCCAGACCTCTGGGTTTAAAGACAATATCAGGTGGTCTCTCACACTCAGCTATCGCTACTGCACAAGTGGTAACATCGTCATCACTAAGTCACCACCTCTTGTACAACATGGAGCTAAAACCTTTACCTTACAATGCTGTGTACGACAGTGATCGCAACTTCTACTGAAGTGTGGATGGCCGTTGGCTCGCTAGGAGCTCATCCGCCCTTTGACAGGTCTTGCGTTTGGTCCTGCTGGGGGTCCACAGCCCCCTCCTCCCCTGGCAAACCAGGTGGGGGAGACGGTTTAGTCGCTGACTATCCAACCATGAATCAGGTAGACCACACCGCAAATTGTGGTGAATAAACAGGTCCAGCACCCACCTCCTGGCAACTGCTGTTCTGGCATCACCTTTACTGGGGCGGGTGAAGTGGCCGATCACTAACCTCATCGGGACATCCACGGCCGATCGAATTTGCCCCCTGCAGCCGGCACATGTCTGTAGATTAATTGGCTTGGTGTAAATGTAAATTGTGTGTAGGATAGTGTTAGTGTGCGGGGATCACTGGTCGGCGCAGACTCGGTGGGCCGAAGGGCCTGTTTCCATGCTGTATCTCTAAACTAAACTTCTCTGTCCATTCCAGAGCCAGATGATCTTCCTGACCTGTGGCCATGTTTGCTGTTGTTACACCTGTGGGATGGAGCTGCACACCTGCCCTCTCTGCCGCAGGGATATCCAGCAGAAGATCCGCATATATCGCACATCCTGACGAGTTCTGCTCCTCTTCAATGTAAGCAATTGTTCGGGGTGGAGGGGTGGAGTCATAGAGTGATGCACTGTGGTGGAAACAGGCAGGCCCTTCGGCCCAACTTGCCCACACCGACTAACATGTCCCACCTGGCAGCATTTGGTCCATATCCCTCCAAACCTGTCCTATCCATGTACCTGTCTAACTGCTTCTTAAATGTTGGGATAGTCCCAGCCTCAACTACCTCCTCTGGCAGCTCGTTCCATACACCCACCTGTGGGTCAAACGCAGGCAAATTGGACAACCCAGAATGGCAACAACTTAAAGTTGGGCTCCAGCCTGTTCCCGTGCTGCTTGGCTCTGCACCTTCCTTTACTCCCTGCACCACAGTGAAATGCCATCACAGGTGTCAATGATGTGAATAAATCCTGTGGTGCCACTTTGACCAGGATTAGGGGTTCAGCGCCCAGGTTTGTGGAAGATGTCGCTGTGTTTGGCTCGCAGCAGTCACTACATTTAGGACTGTATTGGCTGTAAACCAGTTTGGAATTATTTGTGGTCATCAAAACAGGCGTTGGCGATGAGTTCCAACGTGTCATCTACTCCAGTGAATAATTCTGCCTTGACTCTATACATTTAACCTGCTCCATTAGCCTGTACCACGAGCACTTACTTTAAAATTGGGTGTAACAGATGAAATGTCAGGGCCATTGCCTGTGCCGCTGAGTTACTCCAGCATTCTGTGTCTGTCTTTAGTTGATTAAACTTACGTTCCTAGATAAGCAGCCATAAGCAAGCATGCGTCAGTACATTTCAGCTACCTGGCCGGAGGGTCGGGGGGGGGGTCCCAGGGGGGGGGGGGGGGGGCGAGAGTGTAGGGGGGGTCTAGTGTGTAGGGGGGTCCCAGCAGGGGAGGGGGGGGGGGCGAGAGTGTAGGGGGGTCCCAGGGGGGGGGGTGAGAATGTCGGGGGGGGTCCCAGCGGGGGGGGGGGGGGGGGTGAGAGTGTAGGGGGGTTCCAGTGGGGGGGGAGGGGAGATTGACCCGTGGCCACGTGCGGTGATGGGCCTGGCTCACCGCTGTAGAGCAGAAGATAACAAAGGTTGAATGAACATTTTGTGACTGCCGGCACCAGAAACATGGCAGTTCTTTGTGCATGGCCTCGGTGAAGTCAGCTGTACAATTTTACTGCACAACAAAGCATTTTGCTGTACCTCGGTACACGTGACAATAAAGTTTCAAGGAATCATTAACTGTGTATCCTTGTCACACAGATCCGCCTGCAAGTTCCTGCACCTGCTCTCTACCCCCACCACAAATATACGTTTACTCTCAGTGAAACAGTGGCTTGTTCTCCACTCTGCTGCCTGGAGATCTTCCTGGACAGATGCCGACAGCAGCTCCAGGCTGAACTGTGTCGGCCGTAACGTTAGTTGGCCTCCCACAGTAATTTGCTTCTTCACACAAGCGGAGACGTGGAAGGGAGAAGGAATCCTCTTTGGCTGGTGCTGAACATTGATGAATCCCCTTGGAAACAAAGCTGGCTGCTGGACAATGGATGTGCAGCAAATCCTCCCTCGTCTCCTGTGGCCGTCAACATCACAGCAGGTCTGGAGCGTTACATCCACACTGATACCTGGCAAGGTTAGGCTAAATTGTTCGCCTAACCTGACCCATACTCTACAGCGCTTGTGGGCACCATCACCCAGTGTGTTTAACAGGAGCTCTGCGTGGGGGGGGGGGGGGGGGTCAGACTGGGGCTAAATGATTCCAACGTGTAGGTTTAAGACAGTAAACTACGTCAATTATTTTTTGTAATCTATTAATTTAGTTAAATGTTGTTGTGCAATAAGTGTAATGCTAGCCTTCATCTGTTGTTTCTAGTGTATCATTGTTCAACGTGCCAACAAGCAAGTTTCATCTCATGCTGCTCAAAGGTTTCCTCATTGTGTACCCCTGAATCATGCAGGGGACAGTGTGTCTCCACCCTGGACTCCCATGCCCCAGGGGTAGGGATAGATGGAGGGGCAGCTGAAGCTGTGGACAGTGGAAGCAGCAAGTCACATCCCACCTGCTGTGCTCCCCCCTCCCCCCCCAGAACCCAGTTCCCATTGCTGTCAGTCTGGTTTAATAGCAGAGTGTAGCTTTGGTTACTTATTCATGAACATCTTCCATGCTTGGTGTTGTAACTTCACTTGAATAATTGTCTCCATTATGTAACGGTCAGCATTGCTTGTTCCATGCTCTGGTCATTTCCCCACTAAGTCCAACTCTGCTCCCAGACTCACCTCCCATCCACAATGTCCTTCCTGCTCCCACCCTCTATCTTGAGCTTTCGACGGTTCTACAATCCATTGCTGCTACTGTCCGACTTACTTTTATACTTGCATGTTACATAAAACCAGATACAAGATGAATGTAAAGCATGTTTTTAAATTAGAGGTTTAATTTATTATGTCTTATGCAGAACATTTGCACTTGTGTGGCTGTGCACTAGAGGTTCCGATCCTGCAATTATACACGTTGAGTGATCTTTGTGGAAATTGCCCCATTAAAGGTCACTTTTCCCTTATGGGGTTTGTTCTGGTGATTTTTCCCTGCTCCTCGAATGGGGTGTGGTGCGCTGGATGTGATTCTGTATAGTCAGAGTGAATGAATCCAACCTCAAGTATTATTTTCAAACAAACTGATCTGTTAGAGGACCAGCAGCTGGGTGTGAGCAGTCGACTGATAGATGAATGAGATGTCATTGAAACTTACTGCATGATGAAAGGCCTGGATAGAGTGGATGTGAAGAGGGAGTTTCCACTAGTGGGAGAGTCTAGGACCAGAGGCCACAGCCTCAGAATTAAAGGACGTATCTTTAGCTAGATGGTGGTGAACCTGTGGAAGTCATTGGGTATTTTTAAGATGGAGATTGACAGATTGTGGGTGTCGGGTTATGGGGAGAAGAATGTGGTCGCGATGGAAAGATTGATCAGCTGTGATTGAATGGCAGAGTAGACATGATGGGCCGAATGGTCTACTTCTACTATGATTTAAGAAGAATGCAGTTTACTGGCAGAAGGAAAGGGGCCAGTAGTGATGGTATGAATCTCTCTCCAGCAGTGCACGATAAGCCTTGTCTTTATTCTGTTCTGCTGCTGTATGTAAGAATGTCATTGTTCTATCTGGGACATATGACTCGTGTAAACTTCTCAGACAGATTGCAGCAACTGCTGTCCAGGTTCATCACAAATGGAATTAAGAAATGATGACAACTAATTTATACAAAGCCTCTCACCTGTTTTCTTGATACTGATGAAGGGGGGAGATATTATGAAGGTCGCTGAGGAAATTGCTGACAAGTGGAAAAGAAACCAAGGTATGAATATTCAATGATCAAGGTCCATGTGGACTAGAGGTCCAGGAAGGCAAAAAGGTAAGTGAAGGAGTAAAGATGAAGTGGAACTGAAGGAATCCAGTGACACTTAAAGGGTTGAGATTTGTGTCTAAACAGAACTGTGCTCAAAATGAGTCTGCGTCACCTAATCACACAACATCAGGCCCCTCACGCCTGCCTCGATCAATATG
Source organism: Amblyraja radiata (assembly GCF_010909765.2). Taxonomy (NCBI): domain Eukaryota; kingdom Metazoa; phylum Chordata; class Chondrichthyes; order Rajiformes; family Rajidae; genus Amblyraja; species Amblyraja radiata. The sequence continues at coordinate 1,131,646 of NC_045987.1, read as the reverse complement.
ATGTTCAAAAGGGAACTGCAGATGCTGGAATCTGAAGATGCTGGAGTCTGAAGAAGGGTTTCGGCCCGAAACGTCGCCTATTTCCTTCGCTCCATAGATGCTGCTGCACCCGCTGAGTTTCCCCAGCAATTTTGTGTACCTTCGATCAATATGATCATGGCTGATTACTGTTGCCCTCACCTCTTCTGCATCAGTTTCTCCTCACCCTCAAATCTTTCAAATACAAGACTTATCTATCATTGCCGTGACTATCTAATGATCTGACCTCCACCTTTCGGGCCGGAGAATGCCGGAGGTTCATTACCCTCTCAACACGTTTCATGGCACCTCCATTTTAAATATCCAGCCTCTTATTTCATAGCTGTCTCCTTATTTATGATTATCCAACCAGTGAAAACAGATCAAGCCTCGAGCTCAGGAAAGATCTTGGTATGTTTCGTAAAATGAAGGCTAACCTCATTCAAACCACGGAATACAAACCCATACTGTCTAGCCTACCAATTCATGCACTAGAAGATGTTGACTCTTCACAACTGCACTCATTTAGAATCTCTCTCCATTCCAACAATAATCTGACTTGCTTTCTCTGTATGACCTTACACTTCCACACAATAAATTTCATTTGCAGGATTTTGCCTGGTCAGTCACTCAATCTAAGGTAGATACAAAACTCAGCAGGACAAGCAGCATCTCTGGAGAGAAGGAATGGGTGACGTTTTGTGTCGAGACCCTTTTTCTGACACCTCACCTCACACGCCCTTCGTCTCTTCAATGACTTCCATTTTCCAGGCCTCCACTCCCTTGTCTTTACTATTTAAACCTCAACAGAAGTCACTCATTTACCCAAATAATCGTGTTGAAGAATCCCTGCATCATCATCACAACATGCACTTTCACCTGTTTTAGTGTTGGTTGGAAAGTTGCCTCTTGTTGCCTCCTTCATGTGGTAATATAAATAGTAAGCACTTGAGGGTCAAGACCCTCTCTGGGTTACTACACTGATTACATCTCTCCAGCCCAAAAATGACCCGTATAATCCAACTCTTTCCATTTGGCACCAGCTTTCAATCCACGCTAACACTTCCTCCAATATCTTGAGCTCTTAACTTGTGCATCAGTCTCTTCTGCAGTTTATACGGCAGGTGGCATTGATAATATTACGGCATTACACACACAACCTCCTGGGCGGTAGCAGGTAGTACACATCAACAACATTGTTCACAGACAATGATTCCCCATAACACTCAGTACCATTCAATTCATCATGATTCAATTAATTTGTTCAACTCTGAGATCATTCCTATATTGATCACATCAGTTGTAAAGGAGTAACAGACAAGGGTAAGCAAACATAATATTTAAAAGGTCGGAGTGCTAGAGTAACTCAGCAGGTCAGGCAGCATCTCTGGAGAACATGGATAGGTGATGTTTCACAGAGTGCTGGAGTAACTCAGTGGGTCAGGCAGCATCTCTGGAGAACATGGATAGGTGACGTTTCACAGAGTGCTGCAGTAACTCAGCGGGTCAGGCAGCATCTGTGGAGAACATAGATAGGTGACGTTTCAGAGTGCTGCAGTAACTCAGCGGGTCAGGCAGCATCTGTGGAGAACATGGATAGGTGATGTTTTGGGTCGTGACCCTTCGTCAAGTAGTGGGGGAGTGATGGGCTGGAAGATCCTGGTCTTTTCAACCCACCTCTTTGCCTGCACCTCTTCACCCCCCCCCCCTCTACTTTCAGTCTGAAGAAGGGTCCTGATCTGAAACGTCACCCATCCTTTTTCTCCAGAGATGCCGCCCGAGTTATTGCAGCACTTTGCATCTTTAAGCAAAGTCCTGGTTTATCAGGGAACCTAGCAGAATACCAAGCACCCGGGGTTAGATCGAGAGAAATGGTGGGCGAAACATGAGCAAGTTTGCGTAAAATTTAAAGTCTGTTATGACCTCACTAAAACAGTCAGAGAAATGACACGGCCGGTCAGAAACCTAGAAGGTTTTGAGAAGACATAGACCACACATCTTGTCACGAAAGATGAGGATGTTTCAGGGTGTGTATGGGATAACAACGGGACTGGAGCCTAGAGGAATCATTCAGTTCAAAGTAGTGGAGACATAGGTTCCAGCAACTGCAGGACTAGCCACCCAGTGTCAGAGCTTCAGGAAACTCAATGATCACGTTAATAAATGAAGCTCAACCCAGGAAATAGCGTTTAGCCGACTTGATTGAATTGATAAGTTGGATAGATGGGAAAGACAGAGTGTGACTGACCCAATGCAGGCAAGTGGAATGAAGGGAGAGAAGCATCACAATCAGCACACTAGATGGGCTGAAGGGACACATTTTGTTGTTGTGATTCTAGGAATGTTTCAGTGAGGCAGTGGCTGTTCTGACATAGATTTTCAGAAAGTGACTAATAAAAGTGCTGCTTAGAACACACAAAAATGTTCAAATGCAATTACATATTATCCACGTGAACCCAAAAGAAAAATCAAACATTCTATTAACTTATTTGTGCTCTTGTTTATGTACTTTTAAGTAATTACAAATGTAAAGATAACTGAAACTTGCCTCATGCGGGTATTGTGTGGGAAGGAACTGCAGATGCTGGTTTACACCGAAGATAGACACAAAATGCTGGAGTAACTCTGGCTGGCGGCATCTCTGGGTCGGGTCTCGACTGAAATGTCACCCATTTCTTCTCTCCAGAGATGCTGCCTGTCCCACTGAGTTACTCCAACATTTTGTGTCTAATGAGAAAACATTAGATTGGTGGCATAGCCTTTAGCGCGTGTCACAGCTCATGAAAACCTGCCACTAAACTATTCATTTTATTTGTCGTGTTAGGTGCCTTAGTACAAGTTTGAAATTCAAGCTTCACTAACAAACTTCATTTTCCACAGTCCCACAAAATGTGGATGTGGAGAGGATGTTTCAACCAGTGGGAGAATCTAGTGGCCATAACCTCAGAATAAAAGGACGTACCTTTAGAAAGGAGATGAGGAGGGATTTCTTTAGTCAGAGGGTGGAGAATCTGTGGAATTCATTGCCACAGAAGGCTGTGGAGGCCAAGTCAATGGATATTTTAAAGGCAGAGATAAATAGATTATTGATTAGTACGGGTGTCAGAGGTTATGGGGAGAAGGCAGGAGAATGGGGTTAGGAGGGAGAGATAGATCAGCCATGACTGAATGACGGAATAGACTTGGTGGGCCGAATGGCCTAATTCTGCTCCTATCACTTATGAACTTACTGTGAATGAAGGTTTCCAAAGGTGGACCTCGTACATGCAAGTGGCACCAGAGAGGAGCGGTGGGTTGGCTCACCAAGGTTAAGGCACAGGGAGGACTTTATTCTAAACCAGGGCTGTATTCTACCCCCCACACAGCACAAGGGCAAGGGTCTGCCCCTTACAAATACTACTCTGACAATTCAACATGATGGAAACAGGAGGAATATTCACAACCAAACTGTGGCAGGCACAATAATAGCATTACTAAGCACTCATGAAGGGCCTGTTGTGGATTCAGGCTGCCAGTAACAAGACTGTCACAGCAGTGGCATTCCACTGAGGTCTGGCAGGGAGTAAAAAGGAAATTAAAGTACGCAGGTAGATAATAGTTCAGGAATAATACCAGTGGAGATCAGAGTTAGTGCAGATTCATCTCGGTTCATTCAGTGTTGCCTGGGGAAGAGTTTCACACCAGGCTGTGACCAGCAGGATAGAAACAGACTCTTGGAATGTCAGTTCCATGGGGTCAAGCTGTGCAGAAGCTGCCTGTCCCACATAGGTGCGTCCCTCGCCAACTCCCTGCTCAGTGACTGCACGGCATCACCACAAGCAGCAGCCTCAGCCCAGCCAGTCAAAGTCATCCTCATCATCATCATCTCCAAACAGTGGGGTTGGTGGAGGCCGACCCTTCATGCTCTGAGTTCGGAAAGAAAAAGAGTCCAATGACAAGTCTCACAATGTTCAGATTCCCAGCACGTCATACAAGCTTCTGGGACAGGAGAATAGCAAATGGTTCCACTTACACACTTACCTAAAGCACACTTAACTAAACTCAAACTACAGCTAATGGATATCCAAAATACAACTTACTCCTCGAATCATACATTGGCCTTGTCACCTTCCCCTCAGCCAACAATCAACTCTTCCTCTGAAGGGTCTCGACCCGAAACATCACCCATTCCTTCTATCCAGAGATGCTGCCTGTCCCGCTGAGTTACTCCAGCACTTTGTGTTTACCCACTTACACACCTACCTAAACCGCACTTAATTAAACTCAAACTCAAGCCACTGCTAATGGATGCCTGACATTAGATTCACCTAGCATCAGACATTGGCTGCTCATGCCAAATATTTACCCTCACCCCCTTTATACTGAGTGTCCCCCACTCTTTAATATGAAGGCGCTTGTTTCTTCATGGTGGCCAACACTATTATCTACAGAACCGATGCAGCCAAGGGGGAGATGACTTGCTGCATTCATTCTGCTGGTCTGTGACTTACACCAAAGTGTGGATCGCCAAGTGACCACAACAGAAGACTCCCTCGTTAGACAAGACACTCAACCTGCTGCTTGTCCTCTGGCCCCAGTGTAAATGGGCCTGTCCCACAAGCATGCGACTGCATGCGGCAAGCGCGACCTAACGTGGTCGCTTGAGCCGTACGGCCTCGCGGGGCCGGTCCCACTTCGATCGCCGGAGCCGTATGGAGTTGTGCGGAGCTGGTCCCGACATCGCGCGGTGCTCCGAAAATCTGACCGTGTTCAAAAATTCCGCACAGCAACAGCCTGCCGGCCCACAGTCGCCTCGATGCCCTACGCAGCGTCTCAACGCCGTATGTCACGCGCAAACTTCCCGCGGACTTCGCTCGAACTTCACGCCTCACTCGACCTCCGCACGGCCCCCACTTCCGGTTTGGTCGCGCTCGTCGCATGCAGGTCGCATGCTCGTGGGACAGGCCCTTAAGGGTCAGGACAAGCCAACACCCAACTAGAAGAGGAACTGCAGACCCTGGTTTATACTGTAGATAACACCAGTATGAATGTTGATTTCTCTCTGCATTTCCTCACTCTCTCTGCCCCCCTCCCCACCCCAGTCATAATTACACTTGTACCTGTTCGCATCTATGTATCCCTTTGTTATCAACTCTTCCACAGCCAACAATGGACCATTGTGGGCTCCACCTTTCCTTGGTCAACGGTGCTGGCTCTGAACCTTTTCATATCTCTAGTTTCCCCCCTCCCGCCACCTGACCCGCTGAGTTAATCCAGTACTTTGTGTCCACCCAACTAGCAGAACTTATCGAGGGCAGACGGGAGAAAGGGTCACAAACACTGGCCCACGCAACCTCAAATGTGAATGGTTTTCTCTTCTCAATACTGTCCCTCACTCAATGCATGTATGCTGAGCTCCTGACCTCTGGAGTTATTTACACGTTGATGTACCAATGAATGAAAAGGCCCTTCACCCCACCATGGCAATACTGCCCAGTACTCTGTGCAACACTTACCACTTCCTCATCCTCCTCCTCCTCCTCCTCCTCCTCCTCATTGGCCAAGTTCCTCACTGTCTTCCCTGCCTTTGGCATCGCTGATTTGAACAAGCTGTCATCGTCATCATCACTGAAAAAACTAAAGCGGTTAAAGTCACTGTTAAAGAAATCCTTGAAACACACCACAAAGATCGTGCAAGGCAGTCAAGCCTTTATTTAAGAGCATCAAATATAATGATCGCTGGCAGCAATGAAGAACGATTCATCTGCTCCTCATGTACAGAATCTCCCTGATGCATTGTTTACTGGAGCAGGCACAAGCATTTATTTCATTCTTCTTATAATAATCATAAATCACCCCCCCCCCCCCGATAGACAGGCCACAAAACATCTCAATCCCACCCCCATGGTAGATACACAGATGCCCAGTTACCCTTCAAGCTCATTTTATTGTTTTACAATTATCATTTGTTCTTCACCATCACAAAGGTGACCGGTTTGTCTGGAAGACTAGGATCACTTGTTGCCAGTATCTCATCACTTATCAACTCTTTGCCCTCGATTCCTTTCTTCACTTCCTCTTCTCATTTTGTCTTTTCAACCTGTTAGTTACTTGGACCAACAAACTACCAGTAGCATCAGCCTGACCCAAAACGTCACCCCTTCTTTCTCTCCAGAGATGCTGCCTGTCTCGCTGAGTTAGTCTGGCATTTTGAGTATTTTCAGTGTAAACCAGCATCTGCAGTTCCTTCATACACAACCTAACGGTAGTCATAGGCCCTCTTTCACTGAATGATATTCACGCTATTCCCTTTATCACGTATCTGCACAGTGTGGATGGCTCGGTTGTAAACATGTCTTTCCGCTGACTGGTTAGCACGCAACAAAAGCCTTGGTACACGGGATAATAAACTAAACCAAAACTAATAGTCTACCTGGAGGCGTTTGGTGACGAGCCGGGTCTGGGTTCTGGAGCTGTTAGTGCAGCATTGGATTCATGTTCAGCCACATGCAGTGTGTTGTGCTCCAGTGGAGCCTGGCTTTGATGAAGTGGAGAATGGTTTGTGATGTCAGGGCTCCCGTCCTTTCCATGAAGAGCTGACGCTATCAAGCTGTCTGGAGGAGCAGACACGTCCTGACCTCCAGAGACACTGCTGCCTTGTGGCGGAGACTGCTGGCCACCTTGTTCAGCGACTGCCATCCTCTCTGTGACTGAATCACTGTCCAACTTCCTGCTCCACACCGCATTATGTTGCTCCTCTGGTGCCCTCTCACAATCTTGCACCCCTCCATCAGATCTTCCACTCTCAGGGAGAGGTGCTGCCTCATCCTCCTCGCCTTCTTCATCCACACATTGTTCGCTGAACCCTGCCGTGTCTTGTACACTCTCTCCTGCTGTGTCTTGTACAGCCTCTCCTGCCGTGTCTTGTACACCCTCTCCTGCCGTGTCTTGTACACTCTCTCCTGCCGTGTCCTGTACACTCTCTCCTGCCATGTCTTGTACAGCCTCTCCTGCCGTGTCTTGTACACCCTCTCCTGCCGTGTCTTGTACAGCCTCTCCTGCTGTGGGATGCCAGGACTGAGCGGGAATATTGGGAGCAAGGGGTTGTTCCAACGTGGGCAGCTTGGGGTCCTGGGGTTCAGCGCGATCTTCATCGGGTTCAACCTCGACAGGAGGGTGGCTGGGTGATAGAGTCACCTGACTTAGCCGGCCAGCTGCCAACACCATGGCATCCTCTTCACACGTTGCTCTACCTGCTCCTTCAGCAAGGTTGGTAACCACCTCGGTGTTCTCACTCTCAACTGGAGGAGCTGCCTTCTCTTCAGTCTCATCCTCAGATTCCTCACCCTCATCGCCACTTCTTGCAAGCGCCTGGTCTTCACTTTGGACCAAGAGCTGCAGTGTAACGGCCTGTTTGGGGAGAAAAGTAAGAACGGCAACTGTAAAACTAGCACCATGGCGTACCGGGTCCCCGGAGGGATGTGAAGACGTTTAGTTTAGTTTAGCGATACAGCACAGAAACAGGCCCTTTGACCCACCGAGGCGGCACCGACCAGCGATCCCAACACACTAACACCAGCCTACACACACCAGGGACAATTTACATTTACCAAGCCAATTAACTTACAAACCTGCACGTCTTTGGAGTGTGGGAGGAAACCGAAGATCTTGGAGAAAACCCACACAGGTCACGGGGAGAACGTACAAACTCTGTACAGACAGCGCCCGTAGTTGGGATTGAACCCGGGTCTCTGGCGCTGCAAGCGATGTAAGGCAGCAACTCTACCGTGGCACCACCGTGCCGTCCCGGTCTGATGTAGAACTGATCCAGACAAGTTGTCAGCGCCCTAAACCTGGCGACCCCTTGTATACTTAGTGTACCGTGTGACAAAGTATCAATCAATCAGGTTTTAATCTGTGCTGAATTAATAAATGTGTCAATGGCTGTAGACATCAGAGTCAATCACAATAATCTTGGGTTAAATCCTTTGCCAACACACGTCTGGACTAAAGGACAACCATGAGTTTGGATGCGTTAAGGAAATAGTACAGGATAGTAGAAATAAGGAAATTAAGATGCTGGTTTACAAAATAGTGCTGGAGTAACTCAGCAGGTCAGGCACATCCCTGGACACATGGATGGCTGACGTTTCGGGTCAGGACACTTCTTCAGACTGATTGTTGGGGGGAGGGGGAGTGAGGTGAAAGCTGGAAGAGAGGAAGGGCATGTGAGGGGGGGGGGGGGGAGGGAGGGGCCCTGATAGGCAGTTGGTTGGACAAAGAGCAGAAATGAAAAGACAGAAGGTTGAAGAGTTGCGGGTTGTGAAGCTGGAGGAAGGAATGTGTGGGGAGAAATAGGTGAGAGTGCAGGTGGGGCACAGGGAGAGAGGACTTCCTCTTCCTGTAGCTTCACAATCTGCAACTCTTCAACCCTTGTGCCTCACACCTTCTGACCATTTGCTTCCGCAGATGCTGCCTGATCCACAGAGTTTCTCCAGCTTGTTACGATTCCTGCATCTTGTGTCTCAATGTAAATCCATGCTGTGTAAGTTCTGTCCATTGTATAAGGCAAAAGTACTGATCTCCAAATCAACACCAGTGCCCCTGCCCCTGCCCCTGGGTGAATGAGAGTTGGTGCCGATCGTTCTGTTATACATGGGGAGCACACCGAGCCCATTGTCAATAGCGGGGTTTACACACAGGTGACGGGGATACAAGCCGAGCGTGAGGATTTGCTGCCAGACTGTACCTTGATGGTGCTCAGGATAGTTCCAAGGACCGACCTCCCGCTGTAAGTGTCATCAAGTTCAAACTCTCCTCGCAACGACTGAAACACGCCATTCATGATTTTCTTCACCTGCGGGAAGAATTGTCATCCATTACATGGGTCTCGAGTCTGATTTTGCAAGATGTTTAGCAAGGGCTCAATAGGAAGGTGGTATCACCATCACCATCGAGCATTCTCAGGTGAAATTTCCACTGGAACATCTCAAAGAGAAATCTGGAACTCAAGCTCAGAGGAGCACCTCTCCACAGGGGGCAGCACAAGTAATTTAGTGATACAGCGTGGAAACAGGCCCTTCGACCCATCGAGTCCGTGCCGACCAGTGATCACCCTGTACACCATCACTATCCTACACACAAAGAACTACTTACAATTTTTTTACCAAAGCCAATTCACCTACAAACCTGTAAGTGGGAGGAAACCAGAGCACCCGGAGAAGATCCATGCAGTCACTGGGAGAACGTACAAACTCTGCACACAGTTACAGCGTGGAACCACCTTAGATAGTCCTCTGGTCCCTTGGAGAATCCACCAGATGTCACCCTTGGCTCGGTGGAGCTATGAGCAACAGCCACCACAGACAGTCTTTTGTCACCAGATGGTCCAATTCTCAATGGGGTGGTGGTGGAGGCAGATACAATGGTGACTATCAAGAGGCACATTGATATGCAGGGAATGGAGGGATATGGATTCTGTGCAGGAATTGGAGATGAGTTTAGTTTGGCACATTGCTCTGCATGAGCATTGTGGACCGAAGGGCCTGTTCCCATTGCTGCACCGTTCCGTGTTGTGCGTCACGTATTTTGCTCTTGGGGGATAAAAACGACAACACCGCACGCAGCTCTCTTCATGCAGCTCCTAGTGGCTGACTACAACATAATGTCCTGGGAATTTTGCTGGGATTTTTCCATAGGAAGGCAACAACCAAAATTAACATTTCTTCATTGTAGAAATATTATTACATTTTTTTTTTAAAGCAAAAGGCAGCAACTGTACAAGTTCACACAGATGTTGCCCAGAAAAGGGGAATAGAGGACCAGAGGACACAGGTTTCAGGTGAAGGGGGAAAGACTTAATATGAACCTGAGAGGTAATGTTTTCATACAAAGGGTGGTGGGTGAACAAGCTGCCGGAGAAGTCGTTGAGGCAGGGACTATCCCAACGTTAAAGAAACATTTGGACGGGTACATGGATAGGGCAGGTTCAGAGGGATATGGGCCAACGTGGGTAGGTGGGACATGTTGGTCGGTGTGGGCAAGTTGGGGCTATTTTCACACTGTTTGAGCTAATAAATACAATGACATTCCACTCTGCGTACCTCCTCGACAGTATTGCCAACGTTCGGTGCCTCACTCATCACAGGGGCTTGCTGCCTCAGCTCCTGCAGCCGCCTCTCGTAGTGCTCCTTCATTGCCACAGCTCTGCTCTCCAATGACGAATACTGTAACGTATGGACACAACGCTCAGGGACATCTGTACAAGGACATCGCTGATACAACTGCCCCTCAGCTGATGAGCAAACCCAGCATTACATTGTCACTCTGACACCAACTGTATATGGAGTGAATCAACGTAACTCCAATTGACTTGGCCCGGTGCATACCTGTGTGTGGGATCGTGCTCAGAACCAGGCATGGAAATCGCTATCAAAACATGGGGGGGACCGGGACACACACAATTTCTTGGCAGCCGCGGGCGCATGCGCACACTCCCACACACACACGCGAGGCTTCAGCCGTGGGCCCTGTGGACGGTAATTACGGGAACGATGGCCCAGGCTTACGGCCAGCGCAGAGAAGCAGCGCTATATGCAGCTCAACTCTGCCTGTCTCGCCGGGTTAACCTACAGCCCTGCCTGGACTGACAGGACACCAGACCGGAGCCGTGGAGTTAGCGCTGCTTCTCCGCGCTGGCTGTAAACCAGGGTCGTCGTTCCCACCAGGACGCCTCCCTCCTCCAATCACCGCGCTCTATCCTCAGTCCCACCCGCCCCCTACTTCCGCCTCTGACCGACACCTCCCTCCTCCAATCATTGCGCTGAATCATCATATCCCGCCCCCATTGTCTGCTGACCGACGTCTCTCTCGTCCAATCGGCGCCCTCGATCAGCAGTCCCACCCCCACTGTCTCGCGGAATACGGAGATTTCACCGGGTTTTTAAAGCTCGATTACAAAAAATGGGGGGGGATCGTCCCCCACCTCTCAAAACAGGGGGGGACGTGTCGGGGATTTCCACCCCATGCTCAGAACAAATTAGATGTGGCGTTCCCATATTCATAAATTCATAAATTCTAGGAGCACAATTAAACCATTCGGCCCTTCAAGTCTACTCCACCATTCAATCATGGCTGATCTATCTTCCCCTCTCAACCCCATTCTCCTGCCTTGTCCCCATAGGTCTGGACACCGGTACTAATCAAGAATATTACACAGCTCTCACACTCCACAGGGTTGTTAACAGATTATTTTATCTTTTTGCTTCTTGTCGCCCACACGATGGCCAGACGAGCCGGCCCTGCAGCCACCTTCCCTCGACAGGGCTGCACCAAGCCCAGATTGAAGAGCATGAACAGGGTGGTACAAGCATCTTTACCTGCTCCCTCAGGGTCTGCAGCTCATCCGCCTGTTCCTGCAGAGACACCAGCTTCTCCTCCTCTGTGGCACGAGACACCTTCCATGCAGCCAGCTAGATATCAACAACACAGTCACAACGTCACATCCACAAGTTGGTAAGTGATAGGAGCACAATTAGGTCTTTCAGACCATCAAGTCTACTCTGCCATTCAATCATGGCTGATCTATCTTTCCCACTCAACCCCATTCTCCTGCCTTCTCCCCAATACCCCTGACATCCTTTCTGATCAAGAATCTGTCTATCTCCGCCTTAAAAAAAATAAAAAATAAAAATACCCATTGACTTTGCCTCCACCGCTGTCTGTGGCAATGAATTCCTCAGATGAACCAACCTGCAGTACTTCACATGTACCCTACCTCCTGCTCCTTCAACCCCTAACTAATGATTAGTATGTTACAGAGTCACACAGTGATACAGGGAGGAAACAGGCCCTTCGGCCCATCTTGCCCACACCGGCCAACATGTCCCACTACACTAGTCCCACCTGCCCGTATTTGGTCCATATTCCTCCAAACCTGTCGTATCCATGTACCTGTCTAACTGCTTCTTAAATGTTGGGATAGTCGCTGCCACAACTACCTCCTCTGTCAGCTTGTTCCATACACCCACCACCCTCTGTGTGAACGGTATGATAATCCAGAACATTGTCATTTATAGCAGCGAGCAATTCCTCGTTCACATGTTCACAAAGTAAACAATATACACACAGTGATGATCAATAATACTAAATACAACAACGAGTGCAAAACAGCTGATTGGTGCAGACTCATTGGGCTGAAGGGCCTGTTTCCATGCTGTATCTCTAAAGGCTAATGTAAATGATAATTAATAATACTCAGAGTATGGGAAGGGGAGAGTAGCAGGGCTAAATATGTACTAAAAGAGGTAGGAAGAAGGTAAGGAGAGATTCAAATCTAAGGCGGCTAGATTGGCCAGCTCACCTTTGCCTCCAGCTGTGAGATCTTCAGCTGCTGTGATTCTCGTTGTTCACAGACCTCTCCATACTGCAGGCTGTGTTGCTCCTTGGCTGACGTCAGCATGCGGTCACACCTGACTTGCCACTGTGACTCCAGCTCTGCCTGCATCACTGAAATCTGTAGCAAAAGCAAGGAATATCTCTCAGCAAACTCAGACATTTCGGGTTGAGACCCTTCCTCTGTCTGATGAAGGATCTTGACCCGAAACACCTATTCCTTTTCTCCAGAGATGTTGTCTGACCCGCTGATTACTCCAGCGTTTTGTAAACTAAATGTCCGCCTGCTCCATTCTTTCATTCATTCATTCAGCTTGGCAAAGATCAGAGCAGGACTAGGTAAGTTTCCAAGTTGTGCTGTTCAGTCCTTTACCTGCTCAGCTGCGGCCTGGTCAGTAGATGTCCGAGCTTTCCGCAACAGTGAGCGGACATTCCCCAGCTCCTCCTCGTATGATTTGCGGAGTTCCTCCATCTCCAGCTCAGCTCGCTGCTGCTCCGCTACTGCTTTCCTCTTCCTCTCTGCTGAACTCTGACCACAAAAACATTCCGTCACCACAACATCTTCCAACGGACCAACAAAACATTTGTTTACATCAAAGCACACCCTTCCAGACTTTCTCCTCCTGCAGTTAATTGTCTCCTGGTATTGAAGTTCTAGCGAGAGTTTAAAATAATGATCTAGGGAGAGCGAGCAAACTGGATACAACGTTGGCTTCATGGAAGGAAGCAGGTGGTGGTGTTGGAAGGGTATATTTCAGACGTCTGTGACGAGGGCTGTGCCTCACGGATTGGTGCTGGCTCCATTTCTTTCTTATGTTTATTAAGGCGGAGATTGACAGATTCTTGATTAGTAACGGTGTCAGGGCTTATGGGGAGAAGGTTAGTAGAATGGGGTTAAGAGGGGAAGATAGATCAGCCACGTTTGAATGGCGGAGTAGACTTGATGGGCCAAATGGCCTATTTCTGCTTCTAGAACTTATCAATTGCTGTTTGTGATTTAAATCAATGATTTGGGTGAGACGTACAAGGCACAATTAGCAAGTCTGCAGATGACACCCAGGTAGGAGGTATCGTAGATAGTGAAGATAGTTATCAAAAAGTGCAGCAGGATCTTGATCAGTTGGGCAAGTGAGCTGAGGAACTATGATAGAGTCATACTGATACAGTGTGGAAACAGGCCCTTCAGCCCAACTTGCCCACACCACCCAACATGTCCCAGCTACACTGGTCCCATATGCTAACATTGGGTCCATATCCCTCCAGACCCGTCCTATCCATGTACCTGTCTAACTGCTCCTTAAACGTTGGGATAGTCCCTGCCTCAACTACCTCCTCTGGCAGCTTTTTCCATACATCCACCACCCTTTGTGTGAACAAGTTACCCCTCGGATTCCTATTAAATGTTTTCTCCTTCACCTTGAACCTATGTTCTCTAGTTGTTGATTCCCCTACTCTGGGCAAGAGACTCTGCATCTACCCGATCTATTCCGCTCATGATCTTATACACCTCTATAAGATCACCTCTCATCCTCCTGCGCGCCAAGGAATAGAGTCCTAGCCTACTCAACCTCTGTCTATAGCTCCTACCCTCTAGTCCTGGCAACATCTTCGTAAATCTTCTCTGTACCCTCTGTACCAGCATCTGCAATTCTTTCCGACACATTCTCTGTACCCTTTCCAGCTTGACAACATCTCTCCTATAACACGGTGCCCAAAACTGAACACAAAACTCTAAATGTGGCCCCACCAACGTCTTATACAACTGCAACATGACCTCCCAACTTCTATGCTCAATAATCTGGCTGATGAAGGCCAATGGAATTTAATACGGAGAAGTACAGGACATTTTTATTCAGGGAAGAACAGGACATTTGGTGAATAGTAGGTCCTTGGAGAGTGTTGTAGAACAGAAGGATCTAGGAGTACAGCTACATTTTCCCTTAAAAGTAGCGTTACTGGTAGGTAGGGTGGTCAAGAAGGCTTTTGGTACATTGGCCTTCATCAGTCAGCGTACTGAGTACAGAAGTTGGGATGTTATGTTATAGTCGTTAGAGAGGCTGCACTTGGAATTAATACTATGCTCAGTTTTGGTCACCTTGCTATGGGAAGAATGTCATTAAGCTGGGAAGAATGCACAGAAGATTTACGAGGATGTTGCCAGGTCCAGAGGGCTTGAGCTATAGGGAGAGGCTGGACAGGCTAAGAGTTTATTCCTTGGAGCGCAGGAGACCAAGGGGTGATGAGGCAACAGATTGGGGGAATGCTCGGCCTTTTAGTGGCCTTTTATCAGAAAGATCATCAATTCTGATAAAAAGTTCTGATGAAATGTTTACTCTCTCTTTCTCTCCCTCCACAAATGTTATTTGACCTGATGAATATTTCTAGCACTTCTTGGTTTTATTTCTTAGATCGCGCTCGCTCATCAGAGCTGCTTTGGAAGGATGAAGCAAACATTTTGATCACACAAATTGTTCCACGTTTTTTGACTCTTTACATGTTCCCGTTCCACAAACACAGCAAGGGAATCTTGATCTCAAGCTCGTGCAGCAAATGTGGACAATGACTGAGCTTGAGTCGTGCACACCTCCTGACAGTAAAGTACTGTAGCATTTCCACACGTTGCAACAGGCTCAAAACAAAAACAAAAAAACCTTTCTAAATATCATCCATTTGGGCATCATGGCTTGACAACAGAAGCTGTTCATCCCTGGCCCCATATTGAGAGAAAAGGACAATCTTCAAACAGTAGAAACAAGGAACTGTAGATGCTGGTTTACACAAAAGGACACAAAGTGCTGGAGTAACTAAGGCAGTCAGGCAGCATCTATGGAGAGCATGGATAGGTGACGTTTTGGGTCTAGTCTGAAGAAGGGCCTCGATTCAAAACATCACCTATCCATGTTCTCCACAGATGCTGCCTGACCCGCTGAGTTACTCCAGCACTCTGTGAAACGTCACCTATCCATGTTATCCACAGATGCTGCCTGACCCGCTGAGTTACTCCAGCACTCTGTGAAACGTCACCTATCCATGTTCTCCACAGATGCTGCCTGACCCGCTGAGTTACTCCAGCACTCTGTGAAACGTCACCTATCCATGTTCTCCACAGATGCTGCCTGACCCGCTGAGTTACTATCTGACCTTATCTGCAAGTTGAGTAGAGTGGACATCACCAGGAATGTGTAGATGTCCTGGCTTACGGCACATCAACAAGCTGCAATGTCACACACACAGTTTCACACACTGGGGATGAGTAACAACTGTGGCCAATCTCACCTTTACAAGGTTGTCCTTCTCGGCTCGCAGGTCCACTAGTTCCTCTTCCATGCCGGCCACCTTCACCTGCAGCTGCTTGCGGCTCTGCTTCTCTGCCTTGCACTTGGTCTGAGCTCGCTCCGATGTCTCCTGCAGCTCTGAGGTGGACAGACAGACGGAACAAGTCAGCAGCCTTGCGTCTACCAAAGCTAGACACGGCTGAGACAGCCAGACACGGGCCCCTCGTGGACTCACAGCAATGTCTGTTTGAGATTCAAGTTTCACTTGTGCCTAATTGGTACACGTGACAATAAACAGACCTTTGAATGACCACACTGCACCCACCCAAATTAACATGGGCAAAGATGCAACAGGGTTGACTGGACACACACTATCTGTCAGTATATGTAGGAAGGAACTGCAGATACTGGTTTACACCGAAGATAGACACAAAGTGCTGGAGTAACTCAGCGGGTCAAGCAGCATCTCTGGAGAGAAGGAATAGGTGACGTTTCAGATCGGAACCCGTCTTCAGATTCGAGAATTTTGAAGAATCAAAAATGAGTCTGAAGAAGGATCTCGACCAGAAACGTCACCCATTCCTTCTCTCCAGAGATGCTGCCTCTCCCGCTGAGTTACACCAACATTTTGTGTCTACCTTTTATTTGTCAGAATCCTTTAATCGTGACTTTGGTGATGGCTTCTCTGCCACTGAAATCTCTATCCTCTGGTCACTGATGTTAGTTTGATACCTGAAATACATTTCCCGAGAGATGATGGATCAGATAAAATCACTACACTTATGAGGCAGGTACACAAAAAAGCTGGAGAAACTCAGCGGGTGCAGCAGCATCTATGGAGCGAAGGAAATAGGCAACGTTTCGTCCCGAAACCCTTCTTACAACTTTATTTCCTCCATAGATGCTGCTGCACCCGCTGAGTTTCTCCAGCTTTTTTGTGTACCTTCGATTTTCCAGCATCTGCAGTTCCTTCTTAAACACTTATGAGGCATTTGGTTAGACACTTAAATAGCCATGGTATAGAAGATAGACACAAAGTGCTGGAGTAACTCAGCAAGTCAGGCAGCATCTCTGGAGAAAAAGGATGGGTGAATTTTGGGTCGAGACCCTTGTTCTGACTGAGTCAGGGGCGAGGGCAACAAGAGATATAGATGGTGATGTAGAGAGAGATAGAACAAATGAAAGAAAGACATGCGATGATAAATGAAGCCGGCCATTGTTAGCTGTGTGCTAGGTGAAGACAAGTTACAGACAATGAGAATCAACAAGACAACTTTGAAGCTGAGTGGGGGAGGGGTGGAGAGAGAGGGGGTGCAAGGGTTAGTGAAATTGGAGAAGTTGTGAGACTGCTGTGCACCTGAAAACTGCATCTCCACGCTGCTGAGGCACAGTCCTTGGTCCTCTGCTTTCTGCTGTGCTGATGCCAGTTGAGTACGCAGCTCCATCTCCTGCTTCTGGTGGGCCATCAGCTCTAACTGCAGCCTGGCGATCTGGCCCGTGGCCAACGCAAGCTCCTCCGTCACCTTCACCTGCGTCACAGGGGGACAAAGAAACACACAGCCTTTTACTTCATGGGGTTAGGAGGCCTTCAAACATGTTACCCCAGCTTCTCTCCCTCCACACAGCAGCTTAACAATTTATCTTTAATGGATATAAAGGAGGCATTCAACATTGTCTACAGTGCAAATCATTGCCTCAGACAGTTGCGGAGGCCAAGCCAATTGATATTTTGAAGGCAGAGATAGATAGATTAGTACGGGTGTCAAGGGTTATGGGGAGAATAGGGTTAGGAGAGAGAGAGATAGATCAGCCATGATTGAATGGCAGAATAGACTTGATGGGCCGAATGGCCTAATTCTGCTCCTATCACTTATGAACATGAATCTCAGTAGCTTTTTAAAACAAAACGTTTGATTTTGAGTTTCTTGTCCTGTTGACAGTACATGGGTGCAATCCTGCCAAAGCAGCTCCACAATACAAACCTGGCCCTTCACCAAGTGCCTCCCGGTAAATAGGACTTCAGAGTTTGTTTAGTTCATTGTCAAGTGTACCGAGGTACAGTGAAATGCTTTTGTTGCTTGCTAACCAGCCAGTGGAAAGACAGTACAATCACGCCATCCACAGTGTACAGATACGATAAAATTACCTCTTAAAGAGACAAAGTAGTTGATAACTAAATCCCTTTAGACACAACTCTAATTTTAAGGTACTATAGCAGGTTCTATTATTATTGGTATATTATTGCCAGGTGAACCTGAGATCAGGAATGCATCGTTAGTACACGAGATGTCCACTCAAGAGTCTATAACAGCAGAGAAAAAGCTGTTCTTGAATCTGGTGGCACACACTTTCAAGCCTGTATATTCTGCCTGACCGGAGGACCATGCTCGAGAGTGAGTGTGGTCCTCGATAATGTTGGCTGTGAAGTCTAGGTGGATTTGGTTGCTGGGTCGGGGGAAGGAGAGGCTGGTTTGTGTGATAGACTGGGCTGCGTTCACAACTCTGATATTTCTTGCAGTTTTGAGCAGAGGATCTGGACTGTGTGAGTACCAGAGAGTGTAGTCTGCAGCCACCCTGTATAATGTGATAAATCTACCACACTCTGCTAGATTCTACTCCTATACCCCTTAGACCAGCCCTTTATCTTCCACATTCAGGGGCCAGACTACCTGATACTCATCACATCCTTCATCCCCATTATCATTTTGCTGCAGATCCACCAAGGTCATTTAAATTACGATGAGCAGAATTGAATGCAGCATTCTAAACGGTGTCTGGTCCAAACCTGGGCCTCTTTGTATTCCAGCTTCCTCAAGATTAAGACCAATATTCAACTAGCCCCTTTTGTTCCTCTCACTGACCTGTGCTATTCCACCATTCATAGCTTCTCGTCATTTTGGACATACTCCGCACTATTACTTGCATTCAAAGGGAACGAGTTCACACAATCTGAAGAAGTGATAGGCTGAAGAAGGTTCCCGACCTGAAACGTCACCCCTTCTTTTTCTCCAGAGATGATGTCTGTCCCGCTGAGTTACTCCAGTACTTTGTATCTATCTATGATATAAACCAGCATCTAAACCTTGGCATCAGCTCCACCTACATCAACCGACTCCAACTGGTCCAGAACGCAGCCGCCCGACTCATCACCCACACCAAATCCTGGCATCACATCACTCCAGTCCTCAAACAACTTCACTGGCTTCCCATCTCCCACCGGATCACCTACAAAATCCTGGTCCTCACCTACAAAGCCCTCCACCATCTGGCCCCCCCATATCTCACTGACCACCTCTCCTGCTACCAACCCTCACGGTCCCTCAGATCCACATCAGCCGGTCTCCTCTCCATCCACAAATCCAACCTCCGCAGTTTTGGGGACAGAGCCTTCCCCAGGGCAGCTCCCAGGCTCTGGAACTCCCTCCCCCAACTGATCCGCAATTCCGTGTCCCTCACCATCTTCCAGTCCCGCCTCAAGACCCATCTCTTCACCTCTGCCTATCCTTAGCCCCACGTCCCCCTCCCTTTTCATCTGTGCATTAATTGCCTCATATTGTGTTTTGAATTGAATTCTGTCTTTACTTTGTGTACTAATCATGTCTCTACTATTTATTTCATTTCCCTTACATGTTTTTCCTCTACCTGCTAAATTTTTGTAAGGTGTCCTTGAGACTCTTGAAAGGCGCCCATAAATAAAATGTATTATTATTATTATTATCTGCAGTTCCTTCCCACACATTTCTTCACACAATCAACATTGGACAAACAAAGTGCAATTCAGTTGATCTGACGACGTCCTATTGCAATGTTCCATTACCAATGTGCCAACTAAAATGGTAAACAAATCAGTGCTATTTTGGTGGTGCAGCGGTAGAGTTGCTGCCTCACAGCACCAGGTTCCACCCTGACTACGGGTGCTGTCTGTATGGAGTTCGTACATTCTCCCCGTGACCTGCGTGGGTTTACCCAGGGTGCTTCGGTTTCCTCCCACACTCCAAAGACGTACAGGTTTGTAGGTTACTTGGTTTGGTAAAATTGTAAATTGTCCCTAGTGTGTAGGATAGTGTGAGTGTGTGGGGATCGCTGGTTGGCATGGACTCAGTGGACCAAAGGGCCTTTTTCGGCGCTATATCTAAACCAGGCTGGAGCATGTCCAATTGCTCACTTACACCCTTATCATTCTGGGCCATTTCTAGATCTCCACTGATTCAAACATCTCCCAACATTAATTTGCAGCTTTGACTGTCAAAAGTTCTGGCCGTTCTATCGAGTTTAATTTGTGTCACATAACTCAAAATTTTGGCTTACCTAAACTTAAAATCATAGT
Organism: Amblyraja radiata; assembly: GCF_010909765.2. Taxonomy (NCBI): domain Eukaryota; kingdom Metazoa; phylum Chordata; class Chondrichthyes; order Rajiformes; family Rajidae; genus Amblyraja; species Amblyraja radiata. The sequence goes on along the minus strand of NC_045987.1, from coordinate 1,111,654 downwards.
TTGTGACTTACTCTTTCCCCCACAAACCTAACTTTAGCTGTAATACTCATAATTAAACCTTGTATTGTGCCTGGGAATCTCCACCACAATAATTACTACACTTGAGTCTCAAACGGCTTTGCTTTCTTCTGGTCTGTGAGAAAATTAATCATTTTCACTTGGTTTTTGCAAAAAGCTTCTCTAAATTCCAGTACCTTATTACCAAGAAGAGGGATTTTGGAGAGAAGTTTGTTGTTTCCCAGTTCTACGCAGACTCCACTGTTTATTCACCCTTACGGATGGTGGTAAACAGCACTGCCATCTCCTTTGCTGCTATGGGTAATCCTACTTTCCAACCTCCCCATTGTGCCCAACTTGTAATTAGATCTCAGTCTCGGCCAATACGCATGCATAGTAAGTTACTTCAAACCACTGCACTAGATCATCAGTACTGTCGTTTTTTTTAGATTTTATTCATTTTAGAGATATAGCGTGAAGAGGCCCTTCAGCTGACAGTCCAGGCCGACCACTGATCACCCGGTCACACTAAAGTAGGAGACTCGCTTTACATCGAGGTTATCTACAGATTATTTTCACAAGTTTAGTTCAAGAACGGGACATAAGATCATGTGATAGGAGTAGAATTAGGCCATTCGGCCCACCAAGTCTACTCTGCCATTCATCATGGTTGATCTATCTCTCCCTCCTCACCCCATTCTCCTGCCTTCTCCCCATAACCCCTGACACCAGCTCCTTATGCTGATACCAATACCCCATGGAATGGTATAGCTCTATACGCCATTCTATCCACTCTTCCCCACCTTGTCACCACAGCTACATGTTTATCTTTCCCCCAGTTTTCCCCATTATCCTTTGACTTGTACCAATCCCGCACGATACTTGCACTCTGCACAATCCCACAAACACCACTCGGTGTAGCACCCGCCAGAGAAGAAGCCAACAGTGCAATAAAACAGCCCTGTACTTTAACATGACTGGCCAAGCTGCCCCACAAAAACTTCCATGCACAAAATACCACAAAGAGTTCTGAACCTATCCCCGCTACTAACCACATATAAGCATTAAATAACATCATAGTGCACCATCTACACAACCCTTTTACTTCACAACTCAATGACTCAGCACACCATTGACTAGCTCTATACCAACCACACAAAGCTCTCTAACATAAACCAGACCTGGCTCTATAGGATACATTAAACGATGCTATTGAACATCCCAAGTGATGCAGACCACAATCTCAGGAAAGGAGCAAGATGGGAGCTCTCCTCTCCTGCCCGAGGTTTTAGTTTAATTTAGTTTAGAGATACAGCACGGAAACAGGCCCTTCGGCCGACTGAGTCCGCACCAACCAGCGATCCCGTACAATAAAACTATCCTACACACTGTGGACAATTTACAATCACATCAAGACAATTAACCTACATACCTGTACGTCTTTGGAGTGTGGGAGGAAACTGGAGATCCCGGAGACAACCCACGCAGGTCACAGGGAGAACGTACAAACTCCGTACAGGCAGCACCCGTAGTCAGGAATGAACCTGGGTCTCTGGCTCTGTAAGGCAGCAACTCTACCGCTGCACCACCGTGCTGCCCTACTATAATCTCGGACCTTTACTGTGGGTGGGTAGGTGGGTAGCAGTGAATAAGCACTCTGAGAGTCAACGCCACAGCTTGGGGACATTCCCACATATCCCGTGGCTTTGACATGCATGCCCCAGGGGGAGGGTTAGGGGAGGATTTGCAGAGAGATGAAGAGAAGTAGCGGGTGGATTTTGCTGCTCGTATTCAGCAGAAAGGCCAGCGGGTTAATGCTTTAATTACAATGAGAACCCCAGGAGAGAGGACAGGAGATGATACCAAGCACAGACTAAAGCAGCAAGATGCACACCCTCACCTGTGCTCTTGCCAGCTCCACTGGCAATGCAAGCTAGGAAAAGAAAGTAAACTGACAGTCAAGTGCAGCACGTACTAAGTGAAGATACGTACAGAGCAAGAACACAGACACAGTCATTGCGACTTTGAAACATCAAACATAATTGACACAGTTTCATGAGTTGACCATACACTGCAGAAACTCATGCTCCCTGCACTGATACACCCCCTGCACCTACACACACACACTCCCTTCCTCAATCCCAACAAGTTAGACTTGCTATGAAATTAGTACGGGTGTCACAGGGTACGGGGAGAAGGCAGGAGAATGGGGTTAAGAGAGAAAGATAGATAGATCAACCAGTATTGAAGACGGAATAGTCTTGATGGGCCGAATGGCCTAATTCTGCCCCTATCACTCCAAAACACTCCACTGCGGCAAGCCTCAACGACTTCCGCCCAGTTGCACTTACCCCCATCATCACCAAGTGCTTCGAGAAGCTGGTCCTGGCACACCTCAAAAGCTGCCTACCCCCCACACTGGATCCCTATCAGTTTGCCTACCGCAAGAACAGGAGTACGGAGGATGCCATCTCAACGGCACTTCACTCCGCCCTCTCCCACCTCGACAACAGAGACACTTACGTAAGAATGCTGTTCATCGATTACAGCTCAGCATTCAACACCATTATACCATCAAAACTGATCACCAAACTCGGTAACCTGGGCATCGACCCCTCCCTCTGCAACTGGATACTGGACTTTCTAACCAACAGACCCCAGTCTGTTAGGTTAGAGAAGCACACCTCTTCAACCCTCACCCTGAACACCGGCATTCCACAGGGCTGTGTGCTGAGCCCCCTCCTCTACTCCCTCTTCACCTATGACTGCACACCTGTACATGGTACTAACACCATCAAGTATGCAGATGATACAACGGTGATTGGCCTCATCAGCAACAACGATGAGTCGGCCTACAGGGAGGAGGTCCAGCACTTAGCAGCATGGTGCGCTGACAACAACCTGGCCCTTAACTCCAAGAAGACCAAGGAGCTCATTGTAGACTTCAGGAAGTCCAGGGGCGGCACGCACACCCCCATCCACGTTAACGGGACGGAGGTGGAACGTGTTTCTAGCTTCAGGTTCCTGGGAGTCAACATCTCCGATGACCTCTCTTGGACCCACAATACCTCAACTCTGATCAAGAAGGCTCACCAGCGTCTCTTCTTCCTGAGAAGACTGAAGAAGGTCCATCTGTCTCCTCAGATCCTGGTGAACTTTTACCGCTGCACCATCGAGAGCATCCTTACCAACTGCATCACAGTATGGTATGGCAACTGCTCTGTCTCCGACCGGAAGGCATTGCAGAGGGTGGTGAAAATTGCCCAACGCATCACCAGTTCCTCGCTCCCCTCCATTGAGTCTGTCCAAAGCAAGCGTTGTCTGCGGAGGGCGCTCAGCATCGCCAAGGACTGCTCTCACCCCAACCATGGACTGTTTACCCTCCTACCATCCGGGAGGCGCTACAGGTCTCTCCGTTGCCAAACCAGCAAGTCCAGGAACAGCTTCTTCCCGGCGGCTGTCACTCTACTCAACAACGTACCTCGGTGACTGCCAATCACCCCCCCACCCCCCCCCCCCGGACACTTATTATTATTTATTCAAATCATTTGTTATGTCGCTCTTCCAGGGAGATGCTAAATGCATTTCGCTGTCTCTGTACTGTACACTGACAATGACAATTAAAATTGAATCTGAATCTGAATCTGAATCTGAATCAACATGAACATTATGCTTTCCCTAAATGTTTGGAGCGACTACGGTGCTTAAACATCAGTCTTGCTGAATAAGCAATCAAATACAAGGCAGCTGGTCCCAGCTGAAGTAGCTGCTCATCCTGTCACTGAGCCACCCACTGCAGGCAACTGACAAAACAATGCCACTTATTCACTAATGTTATCTGGAAAACCTCAACATCGCCGTCAACATCCAAAGCCCTCCCACCATCAACGAGCACAGAGTTTCAGCACGGAAACAGTCCCTTCGGCCCACTGAGTCCACGCCAACCAGCGATCCCCGCACACCAACACTATCCTACACACACGACAATTTACAATTTTTACGGAATTAGGTTAATCAGCTTGGTGTAATTGTAATTTGTCCCTAGTGTGTGTAGGATAGTTAAGTGTGTGTAGGATCGCTGGTCGCCACAGACTCACTAGCTTTTTGTGTCGATCTTCGGTTTAAACCAGCAGGTCCTTCCTACGCAGAATGTGGAATGATTTAGTTCCAGAAAGGATAAGTAAACACAAGGTCGAGGATTAAAAAGGTGTTAGGCAACTCGGGAGATTATTAGTTACTGTAACAGATCGAAGAGGAAAGGCATAAAAGGGATGGACTCAGAACTGTGAGTAAGAGGAAGTAGGGAGAGCGAGAGAGGCTGTGCACAAACAGCAGTCAACAGAAGATGGTCAGAGGGAGGGATACTGCCCCACCATCACCTGCTGGAGGACCAGACTGTGACGGCCACCTGTTTAATATTACTTTTGTACTGCGTATAAATTATTTAATACATCTGTAGCACTGACAGCAATATATCTGCCCCCCCGGGTTGGTTTATTGTAGTCATGAACTTGAACAATTTGCTTAAGTTAAATTACATTGAATCTTGAATGCGGCAAATAATTAAAATTGACAGAAGTTTGCGTAGCCTGAATTTAGTTAACTTCTCACTAACTTCTGATTGATATTTTTTACCAGAACAGTAGTAGAAAATATGCCCTGTTTTCTGACAGATTTTTTCTGTAAATTATGGCTCAAATAGAAAATTCACACTGTACATTTGGGAGTTAAATGCAGTTACAGTCACTCAACTCCATTGTAAACCAAGCTACATTTTATGATATAAAAGGACACAGGGTGCTGGAGTAACTCAGCAGGTCAGGCAGCATCTGTGGACAACATGGATAGGTGACGTTTCACAGGGTGCTGGAGTAACTCAGCGGGTCAGGCAGCATCTGTGGACAACATGGATAGGTGACGTTTCACAGTGCGCTGGAGTAACTCAGCAGGTCAGGCAGCATCTGTGGAGAACATGGATAGGTGACGTTTCACAGTGTGCTGGAGTAACTCAGCGGGCCAGGCAGCATCTGTGGACAACATGGATAGGTGACGTTTCACAGAGTGCTGGAGTAACTCAGCGGGCCAGGCAGCATCTGTGGAGAACATGGATACGTGACGTTTCTGATCGAGACCCTTCTTCAGATCCGAAAAGGCACCTTTCCATGTTCTCCAGAGATGGTGCCTGATCTGCCGAGATACTCCAGCGCTTTGTGTCCTTTTGTGTATTAACCAGCACCTGCTACTCTATATTTCTGCATTCTGTGATCATCATCTTCATTCTCTGCTGTTTCACACAAAAACTACTTTGTAGTATGAGAAGGACTAACAACCAGAATAATCAGCTGTTCAAATGGGATTCAACACACTGACATTTAAACTGGTGTGGACCAAGATCGCCTTGATAATACAGAAAATGACAAATATTGGGTCACAAGAATACTTGCTTACATGTGCAATTGTGTTTTTGAAGACACATTCTTTGTCAAGTCCACTGACACTTGCAGTGAGGAATATCAACAGTGAAAGCCTGAATTATCACTAATTTCTTCCAGACTATGAAACAGAGATTCAAATGCACTGCAGCAGAGATGCTTCCCCTGAGGTGAAGTAAATGCCCGATGAGAACCCAGCTAAGTTCTCAGCAAGGCCATGCCTGGACTTGGGGCTCTGCTCATATCTTTTTGCCTTTTTTCCTGTATGCCACATCCCATTGTTAATCGAATATTCCTGAGGTGTTTGCATTGATTATCCCAGAGCTTCTGTCCCAATCCTCATTCCTCACACGGATCCACCTCAGCTTCACCATAACATGGACTCATGTACACGGGTGCAAGAAACCCAAGCCTACCTGCTGCTGCTCCAAAGCAGGATGTGAAGACCATGTGATAGAGTCATACAGCGTGAAAACAGGCCCTGCGGCCCAACTTGCCCACACCAACCAACATGTCCCATCTATACGTCCCACCTGCCTGCGTTTGGCCCATATATCCCTCTAAACCTGTCCTATCCATTCTATCATTCCAATGTTCCATGACATAAACAGGTTGGAAAGAATTGTTTGTAGCACAATTAAAACAACCATTAACTTAACACAAGAGTGTACTGTTTGAAATATCAAAGCTTGCATCTAAAAGTGCTTGATTGGTCTTACTGTTGTGCGATTGCTCCCGCTACAAATGATCATTAACACAAATATAAAATGTATCAACTTAATAATAACATGTTGTAAGACTGAGCGCCATGTTGGTCAAATCCAAAATCAATGCTAAATGTAGACGGAAGCAGGGATGCACAGAGGAGTTTCAGACTGTAACAGTCAGGACAGCAAATGAACAAGAAACCCAGGCTTACCTTCTCCTGCTCTACAAGCAGGACGCGGGCTTGGTTATTCTCTGTTGAGGACATCAGAGAGTCGTTCCTCTGCTCCATCAACAAATTACTTTGCTCCACGTATCTGCCAGCAGGAGGAGACAAGCAATTATGAGAATGAAATATGGGCCGTGAGAATCATGGGAAATTAGAATAAGGGCTGTCTTTCCATGTAACAACTGAATGGCACATTGAACAGACATCATGCATTGAGACAACAGGATACCAAATACAGAAGCACTTTCATGAGAGGTTGGCCAGGCTGGGACTCTATTCCTTGGAGCGCAGGCAGATGAGGGATGATCTTATATATCTTATAGGGGTGATTTCAAAATCATGAGAGGAATAGGATTGTGTAGATGCACAGAGTCTCTTGCCCAGAGTAGGGGAATCAAGAACCAGAGGTCATAGGTTTAAGGAGAGGGGGGAAACAGATTTAATAGGAATCGGAGGAGTAACTTTTTCACAAAAAGGGTGGCAGGTATATGAAACGAGCTGCCAGAGGAGGTGATTGAGGCAGGTACTATTGTAACATTTAGACAGGTATATGGATAGGACAGGTTTAGAGGGATATGGGCTAAATGCAGGCAGGTGGGACTAGTGTAGATGGGGCATGTTGGCCGGTGTGGGCAAGTTGGGCCGAAGGGCCTGCTTCTACGCTGTAAGACTCTATGAATCTATAAGAAAGCAAAATAATATCTTCAGGTGGATAAAAGGCAAAGGTGGGGAAGTTAAAAAATCTGTCCCAGGATATTCAGTCATAGGAATGTAGCAGTGGAAATGTTCAGGACCAAGCAAGAATGGATCACATTATGGAGGAATAATCAGACGTAGAATTGCCACATGTTGACCAACAAGTTCACTTGTCAGTTCCATTCCCACTCTCTTGCCCCAAGACAAAGCAAATTAGTATCCCATAAGTTAGACACAAAGTAATGGAGTAACTCAGCGAGCCGGAGAAAAAGGATTGGTGACTATCATGTTTTGGGTCGAGACCCTTCTTCAGAAGAAGGAATTGATTTCCTAACTATGTCGGTAAACTTGACCTCACCCAGAGATGCTGCCTTTATCCCAGCAATCCCTTCCTCATGCTCTCTGTAAATGGCAACAATCTTCTCTTTTCCCAGTAAACACAAAATGCTGGAGTAACTCAACAGGGACAGACAGCTTTTCTGGATAGAAGGAATGGGTGACGTTTCTGGTCCAGACCCTTCGCCTGAAACATCTGCAATTTCTTCCTACACACTTATCTTTCTCCAAGTTCTGAGGAAGAGTAATGGCTCTGAAACGCAAATTCATTTTTCAATAGTGATAGGATCAAAATTAGGCTATTTGGCCCATTAAGTCTACTCCGCCGTTCAATCATGGCTGATCTATCTTTCTCTCTCAACCCCATTCTCCTGCCTTCACCCCATTACCCCTGACACCCGTACTAATCAAGAATTTATCTATCTTTGCCTTGAAAATATCCACTGACTTGACCTCCACAGCCGTCTGTGGCAATGAATTCCACAGATTCACCACCCTCTGACTAAAGAAATATTTGGCCCTGAATGTGGCCTAATATAAGTGTTTACAGCATTTGGTATTTTCATCTCCAGCATCTGTATTGTTTTAATTTGTAATGATCTTTACAAAAATAAATCAGCTGAACAAAAGCAAAAGCATCCTTTAGTCTCAGAGTTACGGTAGTTTGATTCCTTCCCCTGTACCTTTGGTTTCTCTGGATCAGCTCACTGATCTTTCCATTCTGCTCTTCAATCCGACTGCTTTTATCAAACACTTCTTGCTTCAGTCTCTCATTTTCCTAGAGAGGAAAGTAGCGGATATTAAAAGAAACAAAAAACTGAAGACAACCACTTTAGATCGAGGACTTTACTGCAAGTTTCTCTGGGCAGGGTCCTAAGCATGGCTGCTACACTGTAGACCGTTAGTCCATCAGTCGATTAGTACGGGTGTCAGGTGTAATGGGGAGAAGGCAGGAGAGGAAAAGATAGATCAGCCATTATTGAATGGCGGAGTAGACTTGATAAGCCTAATTCTGCTCCTAGAACTTATAATGTCCTATAACTTATGAACTTACAAGAGAGAAACAAAGTGCTGGAGTAACTCAGCAGGCCAGACAGCATCACTGGAGTAAAGGAATACAGTGCATGTTTCAACGAATGCAATCAACCTGGCGTGCACAAACAGAAGATCAAACAGAACAAGCATGCCATACGCCATAATGTTTGGGGCAAAGACCCATCATTTATTTATTTGCCTCTGTACTCCACACTTTGAGATTTGTAATAGAAAAAATCACATGTGGTTAAAGCGCACATTGTCAGATTTTAATAAAGGCCATTTTTATACATTTTGGTTTCACCATGTAGAAATTCCAGCAGTGTTTATACATAGTCCCCCCATTTCAGGGCACCATAATGTTTGGGACACAGCAATGTCATGTAAATGAAAGTAGTCATGTTTAGTATTATTTTGTTTGATAAAGAACTGCAGATGCTGGAAATATTGAAGGTAGACAAAAAATGCTGGAGAAACTCAGCGGGTGAGGCAGCATCTATGGAGAGAAGGAATGTTTAGTATTTTGTTGCATATCCTTTCCATGCAATGACTGCTTGAGGTTTGCGATCCATAGACATCACCAGTTGCTGGATGTCTTCTCTGGTGATGCTCTGCCAGGCCTGTATTGCAGCCACCTTTAGCTTATGTTTGTTTAGGGGGCTAGTCCCCTTCAGTTTTCTCTTCAGCATATAAAAGGCAGGCTCAATTGGGTTCTGATCGGGTGATTGATTTGACCACTCAAGAATTTACTATTTTTTAGCTTTGAAAAACTCCTTTGTTGCTTTAGCAGTATGTTTGGGATCATTGTCTTGCTGTAGAATGAACTGCCAGCCAATGAGTTTTGGGGCATTTGTTTGAACTTGAGCAGATAGGATATGTCTATACACTTCAGAATTCATTATGCTACTACAATCAGCAGTTGTATCATCAATGAACATCAGTGAGCCAGTACCTTCAGCACCCATACATGCCCAGGCCATAACACCCCCACCACCGTGTTTCACAGGTGAGGTGGTATGCTTTGGATCTTGGACAGTTCCTTCTCTCCTCCATACTTGTATTCAGTTAAATTTCTACATGGTGAAACCAAAATGTATAAAAATAGCCTTTAATAAAATCTGACAATCTGCACTTTAACCACATGTGATTTTTTCTATTACAAATCTCAAATTGTGGAATACAGAGGCAAATAAATAAATGATGGATCTTTGTCCCAAACATTATGGAGGACACTGTAGATGAAGTTTTGAGTCAGGACCCTTCATCAAAGGTAAAATGGATGTTTCCCACTCCTGTTTCAACAATATATTGGTTCTAAATCACCCACCTCCCTCCTCAACAATACAATGGATGGAGATATTACCTCGTCTACAGCAACTTGGGAGAGCACTAAATGCCAGCCTTGTCAGCGACTGTCATATCTTTTAACTGAATAAAAGTAGCTGACACAGGGATTGCACCAACCTGTATAATTCTTTGGATATTATGCATTATCATGCTTGTTTCCATGGTGAACGATGAAATGCCTGGGATTGACGGCCCCGTGGTGTGTTTCTGCAAGTCTTCCATCTGTGACAAAGGACAGATCTCAGCTTCAATAAGATGCATCAATCCACTCTTAGTTACAGTCCTATTATCATCTTTTACCAGCACAATCATTTTTCAGCTTCACATCATTTACATCCTTTAAATCTGCATCCAAATCCCATTGAGAGGCACAAAGTGCGGAGTAACACAGCGGGACAGGCAGCACCTCTGGATAGAATAAATGGGTGACGTTTTGGGTCGGGACCCTTCTTCAGGAGAGTCAGTGGAGAGGGAAACGAGAGATATGCAAGGGTAATGAATGAAAACGAGAGATCAAAGGGAACAAAGCTCAAGAAAAATGTAGAATAGAATATTGTATAAGAAGGAACTGCAGATGCTGGAAAATCGAAGTTCCTTCTTGGAATAGAATATTGTTAGCTTGGGGAAGGTGACAACGAGGCATACAAGGTAGTTTTGTCTGTGTTTGTTCGTTTGTGTCATCTGTGAAAATCCCACAGAGATCACTTTCATGAGAGACGTACTCATTAACTTCAGATATTCGGTGCTTCCAAACATTGTTCCGGATTTCTCTCACCCGCTGGATTATTTGGACATACTCGTCGGCGGGGCTGCGGCTGCGTTTGAGGTCTTGAGACGGAGGAGGACCCGTGGGAAGCGCTCTGGAGCACTCGCCCGACTCCGGCGAACACCGCTCCCGAGCATATTCCTTGCAAATCTACGTTCTCTCAACAACAAAGTGGACGAACTGCAACTCCTGCGCCAAACAAACAAGGACTTCTCTCGAGCCGCAGCCTTGTGCTTCACTGAGACCTGGCTGTGTGAGTCGACCCCGGACGGACAATGCGCGCAACTGGTTGGCTTACAACTACACAGAGCGTAGAGGAGGCAGCGGGGAAATCAAGAGGCAGTGGAATATGCTTCTATACTAAACAGGATTGGTGCAGCAACATCACCGTACTGTCTAACTTCTGCTCTCCCAATCTGGAATCTTTTTTTATAAATTGCAAACCCTTTTATTCTCCGAGGGAATTTACCTCTTTTACTCTCGCTGAAGTTTACATCCACCCCCACAACCCTGCACCTCACGTCTGAAAAAGGCTCGACCCTGCTACATCACCCATTCCTTCTCTCCTGAGATGCTGCCTGACCTGCTGTTACTACAGCATTTTCTGTCTATCTTTGGCCTACTCCTAGTTTCTTTATTTATGTTAAATAATTGCCTTTGACAAAGAGTTTATCGACTAGATACATATCCCCATGTGAATACTTCTAGCAATGTCTAATTCCACTACCCCTCCCCCTCTCCCTTACAGCCTTTTGATTTACTGTTCTCTCCCCTCTGGTGGGGCAGGTAACGTGATGTCTGTGTCATGCCTAAAATTAATCCAGTTAAGATTAGTCCCTAGTTTGTATCCAGGTAGCTGCAAGCAGATCATCACCACAGCACTTGAGGAAATGTCCTCAGTTCATTGAATGTTTGGACAAACCCTCTTTAAAACGGAAACCTGCAGAACCTCAAATTCAGCTCACCTTCAGAGCAAGGTGGTCAATTTTATCTGATGCCTTGCTAATGGCCAATCGAATTTCAGTGTTGTGCTGGCGTGCCTCAGTCATCATGAAAGATGTGACGTCTCCACCAGCTGCAAAAAAAGGGGAACAAATAAAATCACCTTCAAATGCTTCACCTGGGAAAGAGACCAAATGTTCAATGTAATACTCGACAGACAAATGAAAGATTGCGTAACTAAAAAAACACGTCCACATTCCAATGTTTAAGAAAGAACTGCATATGCTGGAATATATCGGTAGACTAAACTGCTGGAGAAACTCAGCGGGTGAGGCAGCATCTATGGAGCGAAGGAATAGGTGACGTTTCGGGTGGAGTTGGTTTGTGTGCTAGATCCACACTGTACCTCGATGAAATAGCCTGCACACATACCTTGGTACTGGGGTGCTTGAGCTGGGTACATCGGTCCGATTGACTGAATCTGTGTCTGAGCTCCATGGCCTTGTGCGTAACCATAGTGCATTCCTGTGTACGGCTGAAATAGAATCATTAGCAATTGTGAAAACGCTTCATAAAAACCTTATCATGTGCTTCCCACCACCATTCAGCCAGTCAGGAATTCAATAACCCCTCCTTGCTGGCTACACGACAAACAAACCGACACACCAACCAACCAGTGACAGCGCACACAGGCTAAACACTCATGAGAAAAGGTGATTCCATTAAAGTGGATAAAAAACAGGTTTGTGATGTGGACATTTTAATCCATGGCATTTGGTATGGTACTTTATTGTCACTTTATTTTATTTATTTACTTTATTTGTGGGTGTGAACTCTGACTGAACAACAGAGTCCTTGCTCCCAAGATCTGGAATTCACTCTCAAAATTCCTCCACCTCACTCCTCTCCCTTAGTGTAGTTTATTTATTGTCACGTGTACTGAGGTACAGTGAAAAGCTTTTGTAGGGTGCTAACCAATCAGCGGAAAGACAATACATGATTACAATCGAGCCATCCACAGTTAATCAGATACATGATCATATGTGATAGGACCAGAATTAGGCCATTCAGCCCATCAAGTCTACTCTGCCATTCAATCATGGCTGATCTATATCTCCCTCCTAACCCCATTCTCCTGCCTTGTCCCCATAACCTCTGACACCCGTACTAATCAAGAATCTATCTATCTCTGCCTTAAATATATCCACTGACTTTGCCTCCACAGAATTCCACAGATTCTTTGACCGTCTGACTAAATAAATTACTCGTCTCATGGTAAAGGGAATAACATGAATAATGTTTAGTGCAAGATAAAGACAATAAGTCTGATCAAAGATCTTTGAGATGCATCTTAATACCCATTCCTTTGACCAAGCATTGTTGACCTGCCCCAACATCTGTCTAGCTTTTAAGTCAAATCTTGCTTCAGTACATTTTTTTTGACAATGAAAACAACTACGAATTATTGCCCAATCAAGCTTCAAATACTAAAATATGTGAAAGTATACGTTGACAAGTTTTGCCCCTTATATTCTGTTTGAAATGAATGAAAGATACAGCAAAGTACCTGGAATGATTGGGCACTACCAGGCAGTCCTTGCTGAGCGGGCAATACAACAGGCACTAACGCTGCAGATGACGTCGGAAGCATACAAACTGGCACTGTTGATATTAAAAAAATTACGTCAGAAACAAAACTCTTTATTTCAGTTTAGATTATTGTCACGCGTACTGAGGGGCAATGAAAATCTTTTGTTGCGTGCTATCCAGTCAGCGGAAGGATTACATGATTACAATCGAGGCATTCACAGTGTATAGATACACGAATAGGGAATAACGTTTAGTGCAAGGTAAAGCCTGTAAAGTCCGATCAAGGATAGTCCGAGGGTCACCAATGAGGCAGATAGTAGTTCAGCACTGCTCTCTGGTTGTGGTAGGATGGTTCAGTTGCCTGATAATAGCTGGCAAGAAACTGTTCCTGAATCTGGAGGTGTGTGTTTTCACACTTCTGTACCTTTTGCCCGATGGGAGAGGGGAGAAGAGGGAGTGGCCGGGGTGCGACTGGTCCTTGATGATGCTGCTAGCCTTGCCGAGGCAGCGTGAGGTGTAAATGGAGTCAATGGAAGGGAGGTTGGTTTGTGTGGTCTGGGCTGCGTCCACAATTCGCTGCAATTTCTCTATTAACTTTATAACTTTTTATAACTTTATTAACAAACAATTAACTTAAAAAATAAGTTTTAAATGAAAGTAAATGCTTAAAAATGCTTCAACCCAGCCGCTGAAGAGCAGGTGGTCTCACAATAAGCTGCAATGCCAAATAAATCAGGGTGAATTTGCACATTATCAAATTGAAATGCAGCCTGTACAGATCAAATGATGATACAAATGTGATGAGCGATTTAGCGATGAGGGGCAAAGTGAATGACACTTGACCTGATGGAGGATGCTGTGGAGGTAGACTGTGAACCGGAGCAGCAGTGTGCTGGGCTGCTGGTGGGGCAGCAAGAGGCACTCCTCTCGAATGATCCTGCAGGAATATTAGAACAGAGGTCACACAAGGTCAGAAGTGATAGCACCAGAATTAGGCCATTCAGTCCATCTAGTCTACTCTACCACTCAATCATGGTTGATCTGTCTTTCCTTCCTAACCCCATTCTCCTGTCTTCTCCCCACAACTTCTGACACCCGTACTAATCAAGAATCTATCTATCTCTGCCGTAGAAATATCCACTGTCTTGGCCTCCACAGCCGTCCGTGGAATGGAGTTTGTGCTATATGTGTGAACATTTTGCTCTCAAAACCAAACAGAATACAATTCACTGAATGGATTTATTCAATTATTTCTAAACCTGGCTGACGGAACAGGGTAGGCTTGCCAACATCTCACCTCAAGTTCAGAGTCGCTGGAGTCAGGCTGTGCAGAAAGAGCCCCAGCGAGAAATGGCATTGGTTGTCCCATTTTTGCCATTCGGGAAATCAGCTTGGCTTTAGTGGGACCAGGATTCTAAGGAAAAAAAAAACAAGAAAAATAAGTGGAACCAAATACACGGATATGGTAACTGGCCCATGATTTAAGAAGAGAATCTAACAATCAAAAGCAGCAGGATGGAGAATCAATTTGTTAATGAAAGGGGGAATGTTCAAGGTTTAACATTTCAATTTCAGAAATAAAATCATGGACATGTAAAAGATTAAGCCACTTCACTGGTTCCTTTGTTATTATGTGAACCAAGGTGCAGTGAAATTATTTTGAAGGCCACCCATCCTCTGTAATGGCTCCATCTTTCTCTCCTTTCCTGCACTGTCTAACCTGCCAGACATGGCCTGCAGCTCTGCATTACAAAATGTTGGCATCTTCCTTCCTTTGTGTTCTTTCCCTTTGTCTCTTCTCAACTGCCCTCATTAAATCATCAATACTTTGTCACCAGAGAGTCCCTAGCTTCACCCAACCAGAGATATTCCTTTGACCAATCCATCCTCCTGCCAGTCTCTCTGCAACTTAAAACAAACTTGTCTTCCTTCTTTCACAGTTCCAACAAAACAATCCTCAACCCAACATGTTGCTGCCTGCTCCTTCTCCCACAAGCTTCCCAATCTGCAGAATGTTTCCAGCAATTTTCTTCTTTTATTTTAAATGAAACAACCTATCCCTGCTTGCACCAAGATCTTATATGTTAATGCGTTGTAAGAGCAGAATAAGGCCATTCGGCCCATCAAGTCTACACCGCCATTCAATCAAAACGGGGAATTACAGACCAGTTAGTCTAACATCGGTAGTGGGGAAACTGCTAGAATCAGTTATTAAAGATGGGATAGCAGCACATTTGGAAAGTGGTGAAATCATTGGACAAAGTCAGCATGGATTTACAAAAGGTAAATCATGTCTGACGAATCTTATAGAATTTTTCGAGGATGTAACTAGTAGCGTGGATAGGGGAGAACCAGTGGATGTGGTGTATCTGGACTTCCAGAAGGCTTTCGACAAGGTCCCACATAAGAGATTAGTATACAAACTTAAAGCACACGGCATTGGGGGTTCAGTATTGATGTGGATAGAGAGCTGGCTGGCAAACAGGAAGCAAAGAGTAGGAGTAAACGGGTCCTTTTCACAATGGCAGGCAGTGACTAGTGGGGTACCGCAAGGCTCAGTGCTGGGACCCCAGCTATTTACAATATATATTAATGATCTGGATGAGGGAATTGAAGGCAATATCTCCAAGTTTGCGGATGACACTAAGCTGGGGGGCAGTGTTAGTTGTGAGGAGGATGCTAGGAGACTGCAAGGTGACTTGGATAGGCTGGGTGAGTGGGCAAATGTTTGGCAGATGCAGTATAATGTGGATAAATGTGAGGTTATCCATTTTGGTGGCAAAAACAGGAAAGCAGACTATTATCTAAATGGTGGCCGACTAGGAAAAGGGGAGATGCAGCGAGACCTGGGTGTCATGGTACACCAGTCATTGAAAGTGGGCATGCAGGTGTAGCAGGCAGTGAAGAAAGCGAATGGTATGTTAGCTTTCATAGCAAAAGGATTTGAGTATAGGAGCAGGGAGGTTCTACTGCAGTTGTACAGGGTCTTGGTGAGACCACACCTGGAGTATTGCGTACAGTTTTGGTCTCCAAATCTGAGGAAGGACATTATTGCCATAGAGGGAGTGCAGAGAAGGTTCACCAGACTGATTCCTGGGATGTCAGGACTGTCTTATGAAGAAAGACTGGATAGGCTTGGTTTATACTCTCTAGAATTTAGGAGATTGAGAGGGGATCTTATAGAAACTTACAAAATTCTTAAGGGGTTGGACAGGCTAGATGCAGGAAGATTGCTCCCGATGTTGGGGAAGTCCAGGACAAGGGGTCACAGCTTAAGGATAAGGGGGAAATCCTTTAAAACCGAGATGAGAAGAACTTTTTTCACACAGAGAGTGGTGAATCTCTGGAACCCTCTGCCACAGAGGGTAGTCGAGGCCAGTTCATTGGCTATATTTAAGAGGGAGTTAGATGTGGCCCTTGTGGCTAAGGGGATCAGAGGGTATGGAGAGAAGGCAGGTTCGGGATACTGAGTTGGATGATCAGCCATGATCATATTGAATGGCGGTGCAGGCTCGAAGGGCCGAATGGCCTACTCCTGCACCTAATTTCTATGTTTCTATGTTTCTATCATGGCTGATCTAGCTTTCCTTCTCGATGACATTCTCCTGCCTTCGCCCCATAACCTCTGACACCCATCTTGACCGTATTGATGCAGGGGCAACTAAAGGCCTTGTCACGAGTGTCAGACAGTGAGTATCTCCCACAGCAGAGTCCAACAACCTGTCCATTACATTTGACAGCATTACAAAGTGGGCCACAGCCAGACACAGGTCACCAAAAATGCCATTGGCAGGACCTGCTACTTGAAGGCTCAGACCATATGAGCAGTTCAGAGACTGGGTATCCTGCAGCAAATAACTCCTGACCCCCCAAAGACATTCCACCATATCTACAGAGCAGAGGTAGGTGACAAGACTCCTGGGTTTAGAACATCAAGTTTTCTGAAGGAATAATAAACCAAGCCAGCTTGATTTTGACAAATCTCAAAAACTAGAACAAGTGCACAACTGTCAAAGTTTTCTCCACAGAGAACAAGAGGTAAAATACTCTGCACTCATCCAGCTGAAAGCAGGTCGAACAAAAAACCTCAGAAGCTTCAACCGAACATGGACAAAATAACCCACTTGATTGTCACTGTATTCACCATCTTTATATTCATGCATTGTACCAACTTGCCATGGCAACAACATATACCACCAACAAACTTCACTGTCTTCCCAACAGTACCACCTAAACCCATGACAACTACCATCTAAGAGGACATGGGTAGAAGGCACATGGAACCATGCAGGTTTCTCTACATCATTCTAACTTGCACGTACATCGCCATGCCTTAATCACTGCTGCCTCTAAAATCTGAAATACTTATCCCACAATGTAGCCCTTGAACAAAGAAGCTAAGCACACAAGGTAGCTTTACACATCCTTCTCACGAGCATTCATGGATTAGAAATAAATCCTCTAGATAGACACAAAATGCGGAGTAACTCAGCGGGACGGGCAGCATCTCCGGAGAGAAGGAATGGGTGACATTTCGGGTCGAGATCCTTCTTTAGACTAGACCCGAAACAGCAAACCCATTCCTTCTCTCCAGAGATGCTGCCAGTCCCGCTGAGTTACTACAGCATTTTGTGTCTATCTTCGGTTTAAACTAGCTTCTACAGTTCCTTCCTACAGAAATAAATCCTCGACTTGCCAGCAACTCCTGTAAGCGAGTAGAGAAATAAAACAGGCCAAAGTGCCACATTCAGCCATTGTTACATGAACTTTGCAGAATATATTAGATGAGCCAAGCTACTGAACACATTGTTATGGATGAACATTAACAGGAAGTTGATGTCTAATCAATTTATCACTTAAAGGACGTCAGAAATAATAGAATATTATTAGGACAGAAGGCATAATATATTAATAGCCAAAATAAATTATACTTCAATAACTGAACCAACCCCCATACTTACAGAAAGCATGTCGTTTAATGAATTAGACTTTGCCCGTACATTATGCTCCCTGAAAAGAATGAATAATTGAAATATAATTATGCTTACTGGTGGCAACATACACAGCCATTTAAATGATGAGCCCCTGCTTCCACTGCCTGCCAAGTTAATGATAATACCTCCCTTCTATCACAAGCTTAGAAGCAGCGTGTTCATTCATGTTTGCACTAAATGCTCAATTCCATTCACAGCTCCTCATAAGATGAAGTAGCCATTGGACGTAGCGAGAGTCCAGCCCAGACAACATGCAACGTTGACCATCCAGCGGACATTAACACTCCCATCACGTTCCACGGTATGACCATCTCCAACAGGAGAGTATCTAGTTGCCCAGCTGTGACTATCAATGCATTCCTATCAGGATCCCCACCATCAATAACGTGGTAATCACCATTTACCAGAAATTCAGCTGGACATAGGACATAAATATTGTGGCTTTAAGCGTAGGTCTAAAGCTTGGCATCCGACAGCACAACTAATTTTCCGATACTCCAAAAGGCATTGAAGTTTGCGGATGACACAAAGCTGGGTGGCCGTGTGAGCTGCGAAGAGGATGTGCAATTGACCGCACCAACTATGTTATGACCAAGCCCCAGACTCAATATAGAAAGTATGAATCTCAACTAGAAACACAGTCTCAGTCATATTATAAATAGGATACTTAGGAGTGGCGCAGGTCACATTCCGCTCTTTCCTACCCAGGTTTTGGAGGTACGGATACAGGTGCTGGGATTGAAGTTTCCATTGCCAAGCTTTCAACACTTGGAGCTGGTGACGATGCAACTGAATCACGAGACCCCGTACTCTGCCTGTCGAATCCAGGTTCCTTGATAAACTTTACCTGAAAGATAAAAATAATGAAGTCAAACTCCTGCAAAGCGAACATTAAACATAATTCCATCAACTCTATCCATTTGTATATCTATGCAATAAAAATTGGCATTCTACTTAATCCCAAAATGTTAACATATATAACATTCTTAAACAGAAGGAGAAATTTGACAAGCTTGGACTTTTAATTTGCAGCATCAAAGGCTGAGAGGAGACCTGATAGCAGTTTTTAAAATTATGAGAGAGATACATAGTGTAGACAGTCAGAATCATGTTTCTCCCAGGGTAGAAATGTCCAGGGCTGAAACGTGAGTGGGGCAGTTTAAAGGAGATGAGTGGGGCAAGTTTTGTATTTATACAATAGGTGGTGAGTGCCTGGATTGCACTGCCAGGGTGGTGAAGGCAGATGCAACAGTGACATTGAAGGGGCTTTTAGATTGACACATGGATATGCAGGGAATGGAGGGATACAGATCACATGCAGGCAGGGGAGATTGGATGAACCATACCTTGTTTGTCGTGGTCTTGGGCCTAGATAGACACAAAATGTTGGAGTAATTCAGCATGACAGGCAGCATCTCTGAAGAGAAGGAATGGGTGATGCTTCGGGTCCAGAAGTGCCACCCATTCCTTCTCTTCAGAGATGCTGCCTGTCCCGCTGAATAACTCCAGCATTTTTCGTCTATCTTCGATTTGAAACCAGCATCTGCAGTTCTTTCCTACACACGTAGTCTTGGACCTGTTCGTTTCCTGGACTGTCCGATATTCTATGTTCTATGTCAACAAGTCGCACTACATCTAAAATACTAATCTTCAAAAAGAAATACAAGCTTCTAAATCCATCATCCCTACATTTACATAAATGTTTATTTCCCAAATCCCAGTATTTCGCATTAATTAAAACAGAAGCATTCTCATCTGGTTACTTCAAAGGTACCAACAGCCTTGCTAATGATGATCCAACAAGGTTAAAGGGAGGAACAGAGGAAGTTTCTACTAGTTTAGATTTAGAGATACAGTGCAGAAACAGGCCCTTCGGCCTACCAAGTCCGCACCAACCAGAGATCCCCGCACATTAACACTATCCTACACACACTGGGGATAATTTACAATTACACCAAGCCAATTCACCTACAAAACTGTACGTCTTTGGAGTATGGGAAGAAACCGAAGATCTCGGAGAAAACCCAGGCAGGTCACAGGGAGAACGTACAAACTCTGTACAGACAGCTGCCGTTGTCAGGATTGAACCAGTGTCCCCGGCGCTGTACGGCAGCAACACTACCGCTGTGCCACCATATTCGAGTCATGACATTTTAAACTCAGAGATTGAAGAGCCATTTATATGTCAGTCCATCCAATTGCTCACCCTTTTAACCTCCACTTCGAAGAGAAGTGTGGCGTCAGGCGGAATTCTGTTTGGCATTCCTTGCGATCCATATGCCTGACTCGGGGGTATAATCAGTAGTCTCTTGGAATTTTTCTTCATTCCCAGCATCCCAACTTCCCAGCCCTGCAAAATAGGATATTAGTAAAATTAAACAAAATCGCCACAATAAACCAATGTGCAAATAAAAGGAAAAACCTAACAGTAACAAAGGTCACAATGCTATTTGGGGGCCATAAAGAGCCAATTTATTAATGCCTTTTCCAGTCTGGCCACAATTAGTGTGTGATTAGTGTCAGTGTGAAACAACAGTAGTAGCTGAGGACTTGCTGAAGCAAGTCACAAGAAAAGGCAGGAGAAAAAAAAAGTGGCTGGGGTTTTTGTGAAAAAGACAGTAATTGCAAGATAGTTGGCCAATCACTAATTTTCCAATCAGTCTCCATGGTAGGTGGGGTGGTAATGCTGCAAAACAAACCTAGACATTAATGAGCGCCTGAAATAATATCTCGAAGAGAGTTTCATCACATTACAAATGACACAGAAGCCGAATAAGCCGCAAACCCTGTGAGCTACCTTAATCACTTTCCCCGATCCGAGTTTCAGTCGCAGCAATTTGTCTTTGTTGATATTCGTGTCAAACACCTGCAAAACAAAATGAAGAGATTTCGAAGATAAGACACAAAATGCTAGAGTAACTCAGCGGGACAGGCAGCTTCTCTGGAGAGAAGGAATGGGTGACCTTTCGGATGGGGGATCCTTCTTCAGACTGAAGGGTCTCGACCCGAAACATCACCCATTCCTTCTCTCCAGAGATGCTGCATGTCCCGCTGAGTTACTCCAGCATTTTTGTGTCTATCTTCAGTTTAAACCAGAAGCTCCTTCCTACACATGAAGAGATTTTGGTTTCATTCCATTTCTTAGGCACTATTTATTTAGTTATTTTCATCATCAGCCATCCTACGACCTTTGACAATGAATTGTTAAACTGAATAACAAGTGAATCAAGGTTGCCTTGCATGGGCACACATACAGTCCACAATCAAAGGCTGCCATTATGTCATGCAGGCTTTATTTTAGATAATTGATTGGCTTATCACTTAACTTCACCAAAAATAGGGAGTCAGCAAAATGTAATCATTAGCCATTGCAGCACATTCAAAATGTAGGCAGGGGTGTTGAGACGGATGTTAGTCAGCCCATAGCAATCTAGTTTCACTAACTCATTTAACCTTACCTGTCCAAAGGTGTTGTTCTGGTAAAGCCACCCTGTGTACGACACTTCCAGAGAGTCACCCGTTTCAACGGCCGGTCCTTCACCTGGGCTGAGATCCTGGACCAGCACAGACTCCAACGATGAGGTACAGTTACATTTTGCCAAACACACCTGCACAGGAACAAACGTACACAAAAAGAGGAAACTCTCAGAGGTATGCGAGAGAGCAGTCCTGACCTCCCATCTATCTACCGGTAATTAATTTGGAGATCTTTGAACTATCTTTAATCAGACTTTAACTTGCACTAAATATTGGACCCTTTATCTGTACACTGTGGACGGCTTGATTGTAATCATGTATAGTTTTTGCTTTGGATCGCACGCAAACATAAACTTTTGCCCGTCCCTCGGTACACATGGCAATAAACTATTCTAGTGAGCTTAGTTTTTACATTTTACAATTATCCATGCATTGAAATTTAAAACATAAATTAAAACCTTCAACCCCTCAATGTGCACGTGAACTTTACCTGTTTGCTGAAGTCTATCACAGCCTTGTCAGAATCAAACATGATGGACCAGTTCTGCTTCTGATCATCGTAAAACATACAATAGTTATTGGCTTGAACCTGAAAGGAAAAAATATTATGAGTTGAGATAAACAGAACGGCAATGGCATATTTGATCAACTATCTCATGTAGAATGGGCACGGCTAACTCAACGTTGCCCTTTTGTTATTAACTTCAATTAATGCACAAACTCAGGTTTTGGAATTGGTCTCATCTTCACAAAATTCAAGGTTGAATGGGAAAAGCAATTAAATTGCTGGCCAGCTGCTTCCAAGTAGATATTCCACAGATTGACGCTTGCCTCTCGGAGATGGACAATAAACTAGATAAATGTCCTTGCAGCAATAACAGTTACGATGGGAAAAGTAGTCTAGATACTACTGAACCCATTCCAGTCAGCAGCACTGGGCCAACCATGAGGGTTGGGGAAGATGGCGGCTGCAGTAGACGGAGGAGATCGGTGCCCATGTGGAGGCTGTAGGGTCACCTCCCACGCCCTCAGCAACGATCTAGGGGTTCCGAGGTCAGCGATGAAAGGGTCGCAGGGCACAGAAATTGAGCCGTGTCTGTAGGAGGCGAGAGGACGGTGCGTTCGCAAGTCGACGTGTCAACGGAGTGGGTCGCTGGAGGACCTACAGCAGCCAGGGAGGAGGGAGGGGATCAGGCGCCTCTGGAGGTCCCACAGAGGTCAGACAGGTACACAAATCTGACGCCGCATTTAGCAGATATGGACTATCCTTTGAATTAAAAAACTGCTCCCGGGGTTCCTCTTAATCCGCTTCCCTCTCATCTTAAGCCTAACTTCTCTAGTTTTAGAATCTTCAGCCCTGGGGAAACGATTGCAAGCATCCATTCTCCTCAGGACCAGCAAACCACAATAAAGTCACCCCTCAGAACTCCTGCACTTCATTGAAACAAAATTCCAGCTTATCTAGCTTTTCCCTGTAACTCAAGCCCGCTAGCCCAGGTGACACCCTGGAGAATCTCATCTGCTCCCTTTCTAACTTAAAGTGTATAGGAAGGAACTGCAAATGCTGTCCTTTTCCAAAGATAGATAAAATGCTGGAATAACTCAGCGGGTCAGCAACGTCTCTGGAGGAAAGGAATAGGTGAAGTCTGGGGTCAAAATCCTTCTTCAGACTGGACTTCAGACTAACTTAAAGTCCAGTGTTGACCTCTCTCTTGTAGGGTCGTTTTGTGTATTGATTAAGAAAGTTTTCTCAGACACATTTAACAAATCCCACACCGTCCTAACTATTTACACTATAGAGGACACAGTCAATAACTATACAGCTATCTATAAAAGCTCCCTACACATCTGCTCCTCTAATTCATGCTGACAATTGGGAATATGTAGGAAGGAACTGCAGATGCTGGTTTAAACTGAAATTAGGCACAAAAAGCTGGAGTAACTCAGCGGGTCAGGCAGTATCTGTGGAGAAAAGGAACAGGTGACCCGAAACGTTACCTACTCCTTTTCTCCACAGATGCTGTCTGACCCACTGAGTTACTCCAGCTTTCTGTGTCTATCCTTGGGAATAGCTGATGCTTGTGGACTCCAATAATTGTCTGACACATGCCTCAGTTCAAATTTGATTAATGGCCAGTAGAGCAAGATAATGAACAACCAGAGTCGGCATATCATTCACGAACAGATTCACATCATAACACCATAATCTTCAAAGATAAAGTTACTCACAGTAAAAGTGAAGGTTGAGGTGATGCGAGCAGCTGCGATCCGCTTCTGTTGACTAGCGTACAGCAGAACCTTGAACTTCAGGGTCAGAAAACAGGAAAATGAATCAACCTCCATGACAATAAATTTGTATTGTATTGTATTGTAACCTACATTCATCTTCTTTACCAGTTGAAAAAAAAACCTTTTCATCCTGTCTTATGTTTAGAGTGGATGTGGAGAGGATGTTTCCACTCGTGGGACCATAGCCTCAGAATAAAAGAACGTATCTTTAGAAAGGAGATGAGGAGTAATTTCTCTAGTCAGAGGGTGGTGAATCTGTGGAATTCATTGCCACAGACGGCTGTAGATGCCAAGTCAATGGGTATTTTTAAAGCGCAGATTGACAGATTCTTCATGAGTACAGGTATCAGAGGTTATGGGGAGAAGGCAGGAGACTGGAGTTGAGAGCGAAAGATAGATCAGCAATGATTGAATGGAGAAATCGACTTGATGGGTTGAATGGTCTAATTCTGCTCCTATAACTTATGAACTTATGCAAAACCTACCTCTCCTGAAGCATGGTTTCCAAGAATAGCCGCTCCAAGCTTGCCTTGTTTCACATACTGACCATTCAGGCTGCAATACAATAAACACAATTAGCAGCAGACCTGGAACAGTGACCATCACACCGTCCTTCCATCTGCTCGCCCATGCCATGTCTGAACTAGCCCTCTCTGAACCTAGTAACAAGAAATCTAAGTATTGCAACATTTCAAAAGGCACAAACTATCTCACCTAATGCACTTCAGAGAAACAGTTTAATGTGTAAATGTATGACTCCCACATCCCAAACGTGAGAAAGATCCATCCAATCCACTGCATGGACATCATTTTATTTAAATGTTAGGCATATCTGGGCAGGAAATAGATGCTTTTGATCCAATGGTGCCTGTATTCACACCAGAGCTCGTGGAACAGTGAGTCTGAACGTGCTTGAAGGAATGACAACCAGAAAATGTTGCCTGGGTGGAATCTGTGCTTGAACCCTACAAGCCATCATCAATAGTGCGATGCAAAACTGGTGATGATCCTGGAGCAAGCCAGGGTTCATGTGGATGTACATAATCAAGGCAGATTCAAATATCCTAGAGAGAGACAAAATACTGGAGTAACTCAGCGGATCAGGCAGCATCTCTGGAGAGAAGGAATAGGTGACGTTTCTGGTCGAGACCCTTCTTCTGACTGAGAGTTAGATGGTTATTCATTACCATCGCACAATTATGCCTTTAGTATATTCACCATGGTTTTTTATCAAGTCTTTGATACGATTTGGAGAATTAAAAATGATCAGAAAAACTTTTCAGAAAAGTATAAGAACAAATGGTAGACATAGTAACTCATCAAAAGCAAGATCAGCCTGTGATTCAATTAATTTGCATAAGGACGTAGATACCAGCAGAGTGACGAGAAATAAAATGTTGTTTTATAGCAAGTTTATGGAGAAAGACCAAGTACTGCTTAAACATGATCCATAACAGCCTTAAAATAGATTCCCTGGGTTAGAGTCATACAGCATGGAAATGGGCCCTTCGGCCCAACTTGCCCACATCGACCAACATGTCCCAAACACACTAGTCCCACCTGCCTGCGTTTGGCCCATATCTCTCTAAACCTGTCATGTCCATGTACCTGACTAACTGTTTCTTATTCGTTGACAAAGTCCCTGCCTCAACTACTTCCTCTGGCTGCTCATTCCAGTGCTGCAGTGTATTCACATTGTGCTTCAATGCCTTTGCCAGCTTTAACCAGTCAGTCCTCCCTTTCCCTTCCCTGGTCTCTGTCACCCTGGCCTCGGAGAAGCACTTACTATTGGTACGCGTGCACGGCAGTGGCAAACAACACCGCTGGAGAGGCACCAGTAGTTGCCGGTTTCTGTGAACCCGCGCCTGCAGAGGAAAAACATTGCATTTAAAATAAACAATCCCTTTGCAACTAGACACTTTCAGTAGAACTATAATCTTACAGTGAATAATTATAGCAACTAATATCAGAGCTTAGGGCAAAAGATCAAGCTTAACACTAATTCATAAGTTCATAAGTGACAGGAGAAGAATTAGGCCATTTGCCCCATCGTTTACCCTGCCATTCAATCTTGGCTGATCTATCTCTCCCTCTCAACCTCATTCTCCTGCCATCTCCCCATAACCCCTGACACCCGTACTAATCAAGAATCTCTATCCCTGCCTTAAAAACACCCATTGTCTTGGCCTCCACAGCCATCTGTGGCAATGAATTCAACAGATTCACCACCCTCTGACTAAAGAAATTCCTCATCTCCTTTCTAAAGGTACGTTCTTTTCTTCTGAGGTTATGGCCTCTGGTCCTAGACTTTCCCACTAGTGGAAGCATCCTCTCCACGTCCACTCTATCCAGGCCGCTCAAGAACTACCTATGTGTTGGTGGTATTAGGCTTGTCCTGTTGCACTCAGCTCTGATGTTGGAGTGTTCCAAACGGAGCAACTGCATTATCATCCTAGTCCTTGCATCATTTCCTGAAAGCAAATGCAACCCACTGGGACACACAGAACTCATTCACAACACAGTCAAAGGCAAATCAGTCTGATGGATGGCACTGTAGGGAAGAATGTAGAATGATGCAATGAACCAAAGCACCAGCACAAAGTAAACTATTGATAAAAACAAAGAGGATAAATGGATTTTACTATATTTTATTGTAAACAAAACTGTGGAGCACTTGGGTAGAAACAATTCTGAGAATGCCTGCCCCATGCAGAATGTCTGACCAGATTTTATAAGACTGACTCAGTGAAGATACACAATCACCTTTGCTGTGAACTAGGTAGAAAAACAAAATCAAAACATATCGCCAAGGTAATTAAACTTAAAGTGATAATTAATGGTGTGTACAAACGCTGAAACAGAAATAGCATATGCAATTTTGGCTAGGGGTAATAGTGGCCCTAGAAATGGATCAGGAAAGATTGAACTCATTTTAAGGTCCAGAGATAGAATGAAATAAAGCAGGCTTCCATTACAAAACCATATTGCTTTAATTTAATTACAGTGTTTAAAATAACAAATGGGATCAGATAGATTCCTAATGCTGATGTTTACAAGGACTATGAAACAGAATCACAAAGAGAGAACTGGTACTACTTTCTTGCAGGAATACAATCATGGAATGAAACTGCTATACGCGCAGTGAGTATGGAACCATCTGTAGTAATGAAAATAAGTTCCAGAGAAAGGGGTGAGCAACCATCCCTTAGATCCACAAGGAATCAGAGTTTTATCTCTGGATCTCAGCAACAAAACATAAACATTGTGGGTATATTAAACAAATGTAGTCTTCTCCCCCTTGTTTTTCTTTGAAAATATTTTGCTTAATAGGTAGAGATATAGGGGATAAAAGGCATCTTGACTGGCACAAGAATCATTGATCCAGGTTAACAACAATGTTTTCTTGCTGACTGGCAAAATGATTAGACGTGTGTGAAAATGGAAGCGCGAGGGTGAGGTGGTTGGAGGCAGATGGTCACGAGGAAACCTTCACAATCACATCCAAGCACACCTAGTATTCTCTGCCTAGAGTGTCACACACACGCACGCACACGCACACACGCACACACACACGTATGTTAAGCGACGCATGATGGTACACCAGCACTTCCTGAACACAGAATACAAACAAATTCCTCAGAGAATTTCCCCCAAAAATGTGCTGGGGAAATATCACTATAAATAGCTCTCAAATAATGGAAAGCAAATTAAAATCATGAAACAGTTAAAATGGAAAATAACTTTCTTGAAAAGCCGCAAGTTTTTAAGCTTCTCAGAGAAATCTTAGCCTGGAGGCTGGGTGAGGTTGTCAGCTATTCAAAGCAAATAGCTGAGACAGAAATAACTGCGGACTACTGAACTGAGGCTTATTGGGAATGTAATCTCTCTCTCTAAGGCCATATTTTTGCTAAATAGCTGACATTTCCCAAATGCAGATTTTGATGGAAGAACTGAGACAAACAAGTCACAGAAGATGCATAGATACAACTGCCAGCTGGCAATGTAGTAGCTGGACAAATGGAGACTGTACATCTGAATTGTTCATCGCACCTCGTATACAACCGGCATAACGATTCAAACAAAATTCTTAAGATTTTTCTTACCATGTTCGTTTGCATTACAAATCATTTTAAAATCTTACACTTCTCTAATCCAATTTACTACCTGGAGCTTGTGCCCCTTTCTTTGGCTGTTTGGGGGCCGTGTACTGGAACGACTCGTTTCCCTGACCCACGGCAGCCTGGTCCATGCCGAAGAGAGAGGCCAGTTTGGCCCTGCAGAAAATGAGAGCAAGAATTAGCAAACCATCTGAAAGCAAACCACAACCACCATCTGCTCCTGGTGATCATTTACCTGTGTTACTATGAACAGCCTATGCTTTTGGAAGTACAGATCTAGACAAGCTGTTCCCACCTGTTATTAGGTAAGTGGACCATCTAACAACTAGTGAGCGGTCCTGAGCTTCTATCTGCCTCAATGGAGACCCTTTAACCAGACAATACTGGACTTTATCTGGCACTAAACGTTATTCCCTTTATCATGTATCTGTACCCTGTGGATAGCTCGATTGTGATCATGTATATTCTTTCTGCTACTGTTTAGCAGGCTTTCCAATGTACCTCGGTACACGTGACTATAAAACTTAACTAACTGAAAAATAAATCAAGACAAACCTTAAAATAGACAAAATTTAAATTGAAGGTAGACACAAAATGCTGGAGTAACTCAGTGGGTGAGGCAGCATCTCTGGAGAGAAGGAATGGGCGACGTTTCTGGTCGAGACTCTTCTTCAGACACATATCGGGTCGAGGCCTTCAGACTTGGTAACAGCAGTACTGGACAGTTGAAGCTGAAATATTCACTTGCAAAAGAATCCATTTACAGGTTGTCTAAAATTGGTTGTGTATCACTTTCGCCGAGTAATTAACTGGTACATTTGGCACGCATTATTATCTGTCTGAGGTTTCAACTCTACCAGTATCACTGCACTGATAAGGAATTATAGGCTAATACAGGAAGCAGTAATTGTGAAACAAAAGAGAAATAAATCTGATAATCCTCTCCTACACACAATAGGCACCACTAACACCAATGCAAGTACTATTACTTAAAATTTACAGAATAATTACAGGGCATTGAGCCAAAATAAACTAATCCAATGTTATATACAGCACGCCAGTTAGCAATCCTCACTCGACCAGCTGTATTTATCTGTTGCAAGCGATTTACCCACTTTTGAACCATTGCTTACATATTCACAGTCAGTAGAAGAATACTGTTGAAGACGGGTGTAGCTAGGAAAGATGGTTCAGGAACAAGTCTCACGCGCAAAGACCAAAGACCAAGCAGAAAGAGCTCTCCCACTGGCCAACCGTTCATCCCACCAGTAACAGTAAAGTCTACATTGCACTTTCCATGGACATGCAGCGGTCGGTTCAATACTGACCCATGGGTTTCGTTCCACATGTACTCACTGCCCCAACGCCCCAGCATCTCAGCCGGACAATCGCACAGAATATCAGCACAGAGCCACAGCTCGACAATACAAAATATCACACGGTCGTTCAGAATGCAACAGCCTCATTGTAAAACAAACAAGACAGAAATGCAAGAGTCCATCGAGCTAGGAGTCCCTCATGGCTGCCTGCACGCAAACTAATTGAAAGCACAAGATGTGGCTTAATAGAGTTAGAGAATGCTCCACACAAGGTCAGGCATGTTTAAACACAGTGGGACTAAACTGCTTTCATTCACTCCAGTATTACAAAATACTTTTGATTTGAGAACCGCCACAACTCCATTCAAAACCTCACTACTGGAGGAAAGTTAAGTTTCAAAGCTTCAGCTTCCTACATTTCTTTAAACCCAAGTCAATTTGGAGTATTGTGAACAGAAATTTGGAGTATTGTGAGCAGTTTTGGGCCCCCTATCTGAGGATGGTGGTGCTGGCTTTGGAGAGGGTCCAGAGGAGGTTTACGAGAATGATCCCAGGAATGAGTGGGTTAACATATGGTGAGCGTATGAAGGCTCTGAGCCCTCAAAGTTTAGAAGGATAAGGGGGGGACCTCATTGAAACTTACTGTGAAATGAAAGGTCTGGTACAGTGAATGTGGAGAGGATGTTTCCACAAGTGGGAGAGTCTAGGACCAGAGACCATAGCCTCAGAATCAAAGGACATACTTTTAGAAAGAAGATGAGGAGGAATTTCTTTACTCAGTATCAACCCATAACTAAGGAATCAGTAAAATCTGAGACAAATGGCTTGATGCATCACCCTGGTTAACTAATACAAAAAACAATGAAACATTTACTGGACATAGACATTTCTAAGACAGGGTGTCAAATGATGATAAAGCCAGTTTAATGCAATCCTGATGAACATTTAGAGTTTTCCAACTCAAGGTCTTTTTACTCTTTCGCAAGATGGGATGCCAAACACAACTGCAGACATGACAAACTCCAGCACAAAACAGTTACATAAACTGACACACCTTACACGCTACTACCCTACTCTTAGTTTTCCACCCCATTCTATCTTCTGCTTCCTACATTGTTCCAACAAAGCTGAACACAAGCTTGCCCATCTCATCTAACAGCTCAGTAAATTACAGCGTTCAGGATTCAGTATTGAATTGCACAGGTTATAGACTGTAAGCAATAGGTGCAGGAGTAAGTCACTCGGCCCTTCGAGCCAGCACCACCATTCAATGTAATCATGGCTGATCATCCCCAATCAGTAGCCCATTCCTGCCTTCTCCCCGTATCCCCTGACTCCTCTATCAGATAATTACCATTTCAGTCATGCACCACGTTGCACAGTTATAGAACAACAGGCCATTCAGCCCACCATGCCCATGCTGACCATCAAATTCCTATTTATACTAATCCCATTTTTCATTCTGTCACAACCGTAATCCTGGATCATATCATGAGTTCTTTATAACATGAAGATAATTTACTTCAATCAGTCTTCATAAATCGCTAATGGTATTCAAATGACTTACGTCAAAACATTTTGGTGGAAATAGTTGAAAATATAAAATTAGTGCTTTCAGTCTAATGAGATTTTTCCAAATGTTTGTTTTTGGTTTCCCTCATCCTCACTCACGCACTCCAATTTTCTCTTCTGGTATTTCACGTTTAATTTAATGTCCGTATATACCTCACCAGACAACTCTTTGGCACCATTTCAGCTGGCACCATCAGTGTCTTTCAATCTCCTGGTCTCCACCCTATCACAGGCCATCCCTTCTGTTCTCTCCACCCATCATCCTTTTCGCTTGCAATTTTTAATTTGTTCAGTTCAAAATGACACAGTTCTGAATAAAAGTCAATCATAGAGTCATACAGTGTGGAAACAGGCTCTTCGGCCCAACTTGCCCTCACCGGCCAACATGTCCCAGCCACACTAGTCCCACCTGCCCGCATTTGGTCCATATCCCTCCAAACCTGTCCTATCCATGTACCTGTCTGTTTATTAAAGTGGTCACCCCGTATACTAGCACTAGCCTACAGTACACACTGGGGACAATTTACAGAAGCCAATTAACCTACAAACCTGTACATCTTTGGACTGTGGGAGGAAACTGCAGCACCTAAAGAAAACCCACACAGTCACGGGGAGAACGCATAAACTCCATACAGACAGTACCCATAGTCAGGATTGAACCTAGTCTCTGGCGCTGTAAGGCAGCAACTCTATCACTGCACCACTGTGCCGCCCAAATAGGAAATTGACAAAAGGAAAGATATGTCAGGCTGTTCATCGACTACAGCTCAGCATTCAACACCATCAACTCTTCCAAACGTCATTGCATTTAGGGAACTGATTCTCTGCTCCTCCCTGTACAACTAGATCTTTGACTTCCTCATCGGCAGACCTCAATCAGTATGGATTGGCAACACCTCCTCCTCCTACTTGCTGACCATCGGGGTTATGTGCTCAATCCCCTGCTCTACACCCATGACTGCGCAGTCACACACAGTTCAAACACCAATTATACCACCATCATTGGCTGAATAACTAGCAAGGAAGTCAGCGTGCAGGAGGGAAGTTGATAAGCTGGCTGAGTGGTGCCAGCACAACAATCTTGCTCTCATCACTGGAAAGAACAAAGAGATGATTGTTGACCTCAGGATGGGAAAGCCTAAGGACTGTGCAGTGTTCACTAA
Organism: Amblyraja radiata; assembly: GCF_010909765.2. Taxonomy (NCBI): domain Eukaryota; kingdom Metazoa; phylum Chordata; class Chondrichthyes; order Rajiformes; family Rajidae; genus Amblyraja; species Amblyraja radiata. The sequence goes on along the minus strand of NC_045987.1, from coordinate 1,079,647 downwards.
CAGGATGGCGGTGGAGAGAGTCAACAGCTGCATGTTCCTGGACAAACACAAAACCGATGATCTGTCTGATTTCAGCACATTGATGCAACTACAATGAAAGCTCACCAATGCCTCTACTTCCTCAGTGGGCTGCAAATATTCAAGAACAGCTTCTTCCCATCAAACATCAATTTCTTGAACCACATCGTACAGCCCTAACCAAAACGCTACTCTTGGAGCAACCATCTTAATGCTGAGTCTGAACCACTAAAGTCTCTACATCACGAAGGTTGTTTACTGTCATAATCTATCATAATCATAATCTAGTTTACACGAAATAACTGCAAATTGAAAGAAGTTAAAAAAATACATGGAACAAAATTTAATTATTTAACACTTCTTACATTTCATTTCTCCATTTTCTGTTTCATTTCCCCTTCAATATGACTACAGAGTAATATGTTTTGGACAATTGTCATTTTAATTGCTCTTAATTATGTTAAAACATGTGTTTTCAGCCCAGCTTTCTTTGGGAAGCTGAACCACTGCGACACAGATCATTTCAAGACAATAGTGGTGGAGTAATGTTGCGGGGTGTAGGGGTTTGTTGACAGGGATATTAACTCTACCTTCACTGGCCTGTAAGAAAGATTGTTAAATGCAATTAGGGCGGGACTGGACATTTCCTTGCCCAACTCTGGAATATTTCAGAGTCACAGTGGCGCAAGGGTAAAGTTGCTCACAGCGCCAGAGACCCGGATTCGATCTTGACTACCGGTGATGTCTGTATGGAGTTTGTACGTTTGCTCTGCGACCGCATGGGGTTTACTCCGGGTGCTCCGGTTTCCTCCAACATTCCAAAGACGTAAGGTTCGTAGGTTAATTGGCTTTGGTAAAAATTGTAAATTGCTCCTAGTGTGTGTAGGATAGTGTACGGGAATCGCTGGTCAGCACGGACTCGGTGGGCTGAAGGGCCTTTCTTCAGCTGCATTGCTCCCCAAACTCATGTCATCTGCTCTACATTCTGTAACTGTTTTACATGTTGTCTTTTCAAATAGATAAGAAATGTCTGTTACAAACAATATCTCAATACTGTTGTCATTTATGGTATATCATGCACTTCAATATTATCCCAGAAAATATCTAAAATGTACATGTACATATGATGTTTCTATAACACTAAAGTGGGTAGTATCATAGACAGTGAAGATGGTTATCAAACATTGCAGCATATTCATGATCAGTGGAGCATGTGGGCTTAGGAGTGGTTAATGGAGTTTAATGCAGATAAGTACGACATGTTGCATGTTTGGAAGTTAAACCAAGGCAGGCTCTTTAGTAAATGGCAGGGCCCTGGGGAGTGTTGAAGAATGGAGGGGTCTGGGAGAGCAGGTACATAGTTTCCTGAAACTGCCATCACAGGTAGATCAGGTGGTCAAGAAGGCTTTCGGTATATTAGCCTTCATCAGTCAGGGCACTGGGTATAGAAGTTGGGATGTTATGTTACAGCTGTACAAGACGTTGGCGAGGCTGCATTTGGAATATTGTGTTCAAGAAGGAACTGCAGATGCTGGAAGATCGAAGGTACACAAAATTGCTGGAGAAACTCAGCGGGTGCAGCAGCATCTATGGAGCGAAGGAAATAGGCGACGTTTCGGGCCGAAACCCTTCTTCAGACTGATGGGGGGTGGGGGGGAGAAGGAAGGAAAAGGGGAGGAGGAGGAGGAGCCCGAGGGCGGGCGGATGGGAGGGTGGGAGGAGACAGCTAGAGGGTTAAGGAAGGGGAGGAGACAGCAAGGGCTAGCAAAATTGGGAGAATTCAATGTTAATGCCATCCGGACGCAAGGTCCCCAGGCGGAATATGAGGTGCTGTTCCTCCAATTTCCGCTGTTGCTCACTCTGGCAATGGAGGAGACCCAGGACAGAGAGGTCGGATTGGGAATGGGAGGGGGAGTTGAAGTGCTGAGCCACCGGGAGTTCAGGTAGGTTATTGCGGACTGAGCGGAGGTGTTCGGCGAAACGATCGCCCAACCTCCGCTTAGTCTCCCCGATATAAATCAGCTGACATCTAGAGCAGCGGATGTAGTAGATGAGGTTGGAGGAGAATATTGTGTTCACTTTTGGGTCACTCTGCTATAGGAAGGATGTCATTCAGCTGAAAAAAGTGCAGAGAAGATTTACAAAGATGTTGCCAGGACATGAGAGCCTGAGTTAAAAGGATGGGTTGGGCAGTCTAGTACTCTATTCGTTGGAACGCAGGAGGATAAGGGGCGGGATCTTAGAGAGGTGTACAAATCATGAGGGGAATAGATAGGGTGAATGCACAGAGTCTTTTACCATGGGGAGGAGAATCAAGAACCAGGGGACAAAGGTTTAAGGTGAGAGAGGAAAGATTTAATAGGAACATGAGGGGAATCTTTTTCACACAGTGGGTGGTGGGTGTATGGAACGAGCTACCAGGGGAGATAATCGAGGCAGGTACTATAACAACATTTAAAAAACATTTGGATAGGTACATGGATAGAAAAGGTTTAGAGGGATATGGGCCAAACACAGGCAGGTGGGAAAAGCGAAGCTGGGGATCTTAGCCAGCATGGATATGTTGGGCCAAATGGCCTGTTTCCATGCTGTATGACTCAACATATAATATCTCAATATAGCTGTCATGTATGAGAAAATGTCCTAACCTTTAATTAAACTGCAGAAAATATCTAAACTCATGCAATGCAATCAGGTAGGTGAAGTATGAAACATTGTGATACGCTGAAAGCCGACTTAACGTAAATAGGCATAGATAAGTCATGACTCTAAAACTATCTTCAAGAGCACAACCCCTCAAAGTTACAGGTATGTATTTGTTTCATATCTGTATTTTATTCTGCTGATTATGAATTCCATCCTTCCTGAGGTCATCTGTTGCCAACCCTGTTTTGTTTGGCCTTCTCTATCTTTCAGTCTGGAGAAGAGTTTCAACCTAAATCATCACCAATTCCTTTTCTCCAGAGATGCTGCCTGTCGAGCATGAAGCCAGGGACACATATTCAAGGGACAAGAGTTTACATATTCTGTTGTGCTGCTGCAAATAAGAATGTCATTCTTTTATCTGGGACACATGACAACAGAACACTCTGAACTGACTCTTGAAGATAGACACAAAATGCTGGAGTAACTTAGCGGGACAGGCAACATCTCTGGAGAGAAGGAATGGATGACATTTTGGGTCGAGACCCTTCTTCAGACCCGGGCATCAGGCCACACGGGCGGGGAGGGGTATGGAGAGAGAGAGAGGGAAAGCAAGGGTTACTTGAAGTTAGAGAAATCAATCCGCTGTTCCTGATCTGGACTCCTATGTATCGGTAATACCACACGCAGGCTCGGCGATCGTTTTGCTGAACACCTCCGCTCAGTCTCCATAAACCTACCTGATCTCTCGGTTGCTAAACACTTTAACTCCCCCTGCCATACTGACCTCCTCCACCATTAGAGTGAGGCCCAATGCAAATTGGAGGAACAGCACCTCATATTTCACTTGGGCAGCTCACACCCCAGCTCCATGAATATTGAGTCTGAAGAAGGGTTTCGGCCCGAAATGTTGCCTATCTCCTTCGCTCCATAGATGCTGCTGCACCCGCTGAGTTTCTCCAGCATTTTTGTGTACCTTCCATGAATATTGAGTTTTCTTTGAGCTGCATCTCATTTGATCTGTTGTTTTACATAGAAACATAGAAATTAGGTGCAGGAGTAGGCCATTCGGCCCTTCGAGCCTGCACCGCCATTCAATATGATCATGGCTGATCATCCAACTCAGTATCCCGTACCTGCCTTCTCTCCATACCCTCTGATCCCCTTAGCCACAAGGGCCACATCTAACTCCCTCTTAAATATAGCCAATGAACTGGCCTCGACTACCCTCTGTGGCAGAGAGTTCCAGAGATTCACCACTCTCTGTGTGAAAAAAGTTCTTCTCATCTCGGTTTTAAAGGATTTCCCCCTTATCCTTAAGCTGTGACCCCTTGTCCTGGACTTCCCCAACATCGGGAGCAATCTTCCTGCATCTAGCCTGTCCAACCCCTTAAGAATTTTGTAAGTTTCTATAAGATCCCCTCTCAA